>NW_027453821.1:148081-198081 GCF_040206685.1 Ascaphus truei
AGGTGTGTATATATGGCGGTACACGCGGGGTGCAGGTGTGTATATATGGCGGTACACGCAGGGTGTAGGTGTGTATATATGGCGGTACACGCGGGGTGTAGGTGTGTATATATGGCGGTACACGCGGGGTGTATATATGGCGGTACACGCGGGGTGCAGGTGTGTATATATGGCGGTACACGCAGGGTGTAGGTGTGTATATATGGCGGTACACGCGGGGTGTAGGTGTGCATATATGGCGGTACACGCGGGTGTAGGTGTGCATATATGGCGGTACACGCGGGGTGTAGGTGTGTATATAATGGCGGTACACGCGGGGTGTAGGTGTGTATATAATGGCGGTACACGCGGGGTGTAGGTGTGTAAATATGGCGGTACACGCGGGGTGTAGGTGTGCATATATGGCGGTACACGCGGGGTGTAGGTGTGTATATATGGCGGTACACGCAGGGTGTAGGTGTGTATATATGGCGGTACACGCAGGGTGTAGGTGTGTATATATGCGGTACACGCGGGGTGCAGGTGTATATATGGCGGTACACGGGGTGTAGGTGTATATATGGCGGTACACGCGGGGTGCAGGTGTGTATATATGGCGGTACACGCGGGGTGTAGGTGTGTATATATGGCGGTACACGCGGGGTGTAGGTGTGCATATATGGCGGTACACGCGGGGTGTAGGTGTGCATATATGGCGGTACACGCGGGGTGTAGGTGTGTATATAATGGCGGTACACGCGGGGTGTAGGTGTGTATATAATGGCGGTACACGCGGGGTGTAGGTGTGTATATATGGCGGTACACGCGGGGTGTAGGTGTGCATATATGGCGGTACACGCGGGGTGTAGGTGTGTATATATGGCGGTACACGCAGGGTGTAGGTGTGTATATATGGCGGTACACGCAGGGTGTAGGTGTGTATATATGGCGGTACACGCGGGGTGCAGGTGTGTATATATGGCGGTACACGCGGGGTGTAGGTGTATATATGGCGGTACACGCGGGGTGCAGGTGTGTATATATGGCGGTACACGCGGGGTGTAGGTGTGTATATATGGCGGTACACGCGGGGTGTAGGTGTGCATATATGGCGGTACACGCGGGGTGTAGGTGTGCATATATGGCGGTACACGCGGGGTGTAGGTGTGTATATAATGGCGGTACACGCGGGGTGCAGGTGTGTATATATGGCGGTACACGCAGGGTGTAGGTGTGTATATATGGCGGTACACGCGGGGTGTAGGTGTGCATATATGGCGGTACACGCGGGGTGTAGGTGTGCATATATGGCGGTACACGCGGGGTGTAGTGTGTATATAATGGCGGTACACGCGGGGTGTAGGTGTGTATATAATGGCGGTACACGCGGGGTGTAGGTGTGTATATATGGCGGTACACGCAGGGTGTAGGTGTGTATATAAATGCGGTACACGTGGGGTGTAGGTGTGTATATAAATGCGGTACACGTGGGGTGTAGGTGTGTATATAAATGCGGTACACGCGGGGTGTAGGTGTGTATATAAATGCGGTACACGCGGGGTGTAGGTGTGTATATATGGCGGTACACGCGGGGTGTAGGTGTGTATATATGGCGGTACACGCGGGGTGTAGGTGTGTATATATGGCGGTACACGCGGGTTGTAGGTGTGTATATATGGCGGTACACGCGGGGTGTAGGTGTGTATATAAATGCGGTACACGCGGGGTGTAGGTGTGTATATATGGCGGTACACGCGGGGTGTAGGTGTGCATATATGGCGGTACACGCGGGGTGTAGGTGTGTATATATGGCGGTACACGCGGGGTGTAGGTGTGTATATATGGCGGTACACGCGGGGTGTAGGTGTGTATATATGGCGGTACACGCGGGGTGTAGCAACAAAATATCCTCACGGAAAGAACGGAGCACAGCAATTGCAGTAAGAAGGGGGCTAGATACCGCTATTAAAAATCCTTTATTCCATGGTAGACATCATGGCATGGGATAAGTTAAAAGTCTCGAACGCGTTTCGGGCCGTCGCCCTTTGTCAACGAGAATATTGAACAGACTGCGGCTGCCGCAGCTGATATAGGAGTTCCCCTGCCTCCAGTTGATTGATGTCGTCATCTGCCATTGGCGCGGGATCGTCAAGGTATGATCTGATTGGTCCAAAGTGTGGACCAATGAGCTCCTTAGGTTGCGAATGCATCACTGATACCAGGGAGGGAAAGGGGAGTGACACCTATATCAGGAGCGTAGCTACTGCATGTTGAAAGCTCAACATGCACTAATGACAACATACAGGGTTAAAAACAATACTATAGACATGTATAGAAGCAATCTTCTACTCTGAAATGGAGATCATAGAGGGCATAGTTGTATCCAATGTATGGTTATGTACAATATTCTTCATTATGTCTAATATATGGCCATATGCAATATTATCTACAGTCCTTAATGTATGTATATACATAGGGCAAAATACATCTTTGCAGGTATAATTTTAAAATAAAAAAGCTATACTATTTATCAAGCATCTGTTGTAGACAATCAGGGATATATATACTGGTTAGGAGTTGAGCCTCTCTTGTGACATGGATAGACAATTAAACAGTGGTATACAGATTTCTATGTCAGAGACATCCAAAATATATACATATAAGATAGTAATTATATAGTTGGAAATAAGTAGGGAATGGGAGAAAAAACATGAGAGGGTGGTGGTGGGGGGGGGGGGGGGAGGAAGGGGGGGGGAAAGGGGGGGGGAACGGGGGGAAAAGGGGGCAAGGATAGGTGGGGAGGAGAGGGGGAAAGGGAGGGGGGGGGGAAGGAGGAAGGGGGGGGAAGATAGGGGAGGGGGGGGGAGGGGAGGGGGGAGAGGGGGAAGAGAGGGGGGGGAGGAGGGGGGAGGGGGAGGGGGAGAGGGGGAAGAGAGGGGGGGGGTATATAATGGCGGTAGAAGCGGGGTGTAGGTGTGTATATAAATGCGGTACACGCGGGGTGTAGGTGTGTATATATGGCGGTACACGCGGGGTGTAGGTGTGTATATATGGCGGTACACGCGGGGTGTAGGTGTGTATATATGGCGGTACACGCGGGGTGTAGGTGTGTATATATGGCGGTACACGCGGGGTGTAGGTGTGTATATTTGGTGGTACACGCGGGGTGTAGGTGTGTATATATGGCGGTACACGCGGGGTGTAGGTGTGTATATAAATGCGGTACACGCGGGGTGTAGGTGTGTATATAAATGCGGTACACGCGGGGTGTAGGTGTGTATATATGGCGGTACACGCGGGGTGTAGGTGTGTATATATGGCGGTACACGTGGGGTGTAGGTGTGTATATATGGCGGTACACGCGGGGTGTAGGTGTGTATATATGGCGGTACACGCGGGGTGTAGGTGTGTATATATGGCGGTACACGCGGGGTGTAGGCGTGTATATATGGCGGTACACGCGGGGTGTAGGTGTGTATATATGGCGGTACACGCGGGGTGTAAATGTGTATATATGGCGGTACACGCGGGGTGTAGGTGTGTATATAAATGCGGTACACGCGGGGTGTAGGTGTGTATATATGGCGGTACACGCGGGGTGTAGGTGTGTATATATGGCGGTACACGCGGGGTGTAGGTGTGTATATAATGGCGGTACACGCGGGGTGTAGGTGTATATAATGGCGGTACACGCGGGGTGCAGGTGTGTATATATGGCGGTACACGCGGGGTGTAGGTGTGTATATATGGCGGTACACGCAGGGTGTAGGTGTGTATATATGGCGGTACACGCGGGTTGTAGGTGTGTATATATGGCGGTACACGTGGGGTGTATTATAATGGCGGTGCACGCGGGTGTAGGTGTGTATATATGGCGGTACACGCGGGGTGTAGGTGTGTATATATATGGCGGTACACGCGGGGTGTAGGTGTGTATATAAATGCGGTACACGCGGGGTGTAGGTGTGTATATATGGCGGTACACGCGGGGTGTAGGTGTGTATATAATGGCGGTACACGCGGGGTGTAGGTGTGTATATAAATGCGGTACACGCGGGGTGCAGGTGTGTATATAAATGCGGTACACGCGGGGTGCAGGTGTGTATATAATGGCGGTACAAGCGGGGTGTAGGTGTGTATATAAATGCGGTACACGCGGGGTGTATGGTGTGTATATAAATGCGGTACACGCGGGGTGTAGGTGTGTATATAATGGCGGTACACGCGGGGTGTAGGTGTGTATATATGGCGGTACACGCGGGGTGTAGGTGTGTATATATGGCGGTACACGCGGGGTGTAGGTGTGTATATATGGCGGTACACGTGGGGTGTAGGTGTGTATATAATGGCGGTACAAGCGGGGTGTAGGTGTGTATATAAATGAGGTACACGCGGGGTGTAGGTGTGTATATAAATGCGGTACACGCGGGGTGCAGGTGTGTATATATGGCGGTACACGCGGGGTGTAGGTGTGTATATAATGGCGGTACACGCGGGGTGTAGGTGTGTATATATGGCGGTACACGCGGGGTGTAGGTGTGTATATATGGCGGTACACGTGGGGTGTAGGTGTGTATATAATGGCGGTACAAGCGGGGTGTAGGTGTGTATATAAATGCGGTACACGCGGGGTGTATGGTGTGTATATAAATGCGGTACACGCTGGGTGTAGGTGTGCATATATGGCGTGCACGCGGGTGTAGGTGTGTATATATGGCGGTACACGCAGGGTGTAGGTGTGTATATAATGGCGGTACACGCGGGGTGTAGGTGTGTATATATGGCGGTACACGCAGGGTGTAGGTGTGTATATATGGCGGTGCACGCGGGTGTAGGTGTGTATATATGGCGGTACACGCGGGGTGTAGGTGTGTATATAATGGCGGTACAAGCGGGGTGTAGGTGTGTATATAAATGCGGTACACGCGGGGTGTAGGTGTGTATATAAATGCGGTACACGCGGGGTGTATGGTGCGTATATAAATGCGGT
Source organism: Ascaphus truei (assembly GCF_040206685.1). NCBI lineage: Eukaryota > Metazoa > Chordata > Amphibia > Anura > Ascaphidae > Ascaphus > Ascaphus truei. Next base: position 153,051 of record NW_027453821.1, read on the forward strand.
ACACGCGGGTGTAGGTGTGTATATAAATGCGGTACACGCGGGGTGTATGGTGTGTATATAAATGCGGTACACGCGGGGTGTATTATAATGGCGGTGCACGCGGGTGTAGGTGTGTATATAATGGCGGTACACGCGGGGTGTAGGTGTGTATATATGGCGGTACACGCGGGGTGTAGGTGTGTATATAATGGCGGTACACGCGGAGTGTAGGTGTGTATATATGGCGGTACACGCGGGGTGTAGGTGTGTATATATGGCGGTACACGCGGGGTGTAGGTGTGTATATATGGCGATACACGCGGGGTGTAGGTGTGTATATATGGCGGTACACGCGGGGTGTAGGTGTGTATATATGGCGGTACACGCAGGGTGTAGGTGTGCATATATGGCGGTACACGCGGGGTGTAGGTGTGTATATAATGGCGGTACACGCGGGGTGTAGGTGTGTATATAAATGCGGTACACGCGGGGTGTAGGTGTGTATATAATGGCGGTACACGCGGAGTGTAGGTGTGTATATATGGCGGTACACGCGGGGTGTAGGTGTGCATATATGGCGGTACACGCGGGGTGTAGGTGTGCATATATGGCGGTACACGCGGGGTGTAGGTGTGTATATATGGCGGTACACGCGGGGTGTAGGTGTGTATATATGGCGGTACACGCGGGGTGTAGGTGTGTATATATGGCGGTACACGCGGGGTGTAGGTGTGTATATATGGCGGTACACGTGGGTGTAGGTGTGTATATAATGGCGGTACACGCGGGGTGTAGGTGTGTGTATATATGGCGGTACATGCGCGGTGTAGGTGTGTGTATATATGGCGGTACATGCGGGGTGTAGGTGTGTATATATGGCGGTACATGCGGGGTGTAGGTGTGTGTATATATGGCGGTACATGCGGGTTGTAGGTGTGTGTATATATGGCGGTACATGCGGGGTGTAGGTGTGTATATATGGCGGTACATGCGGGGTGTAGGTGTGTGTATATATGGCGGTACATGCGGGGTGTAGGTGTGTGTATATATGGCGGTACACGCGGGGTGTAGGTGTGTATATATGGCGGTACACGCGGAGTGTAGGTGTGTATATATGGCGGTACACGCAGGGTGTAGGTGTGCATATATGGTGGTACACGCGGGGTGTAGGTGTGCATATATGGCGGTACACGCAGGGTGTAGGTGTGTATATATGGCGGTACACGCGGGGTGTAGGTGTGTATATATGGCGGTACACGCGGGGTGTAGGTGTGTATATATGGCGGTACACGCGGGGTGTAGGTGTGTATATATGGCGGTACACGCGGGGTGTAGGTGTGTATATATGGCGGTACACGTGGGTGTAGGTGTGTATATAATGGCGGTACACGTGGGGTGTAGGTGTGTGTATATATGGCGGTACATGCGGGTTGTAGGTGTGTGTATATATGGCGGTGCATGCGGGGTGTAGGTGTGTATATATGGCGGTACATGCGGGGTGTAGGTGTGTGTATATATGGCGGTACATGCGGGGTGTAGGTGTGTGTATATATGGCGGTACACGCGGGGTGTAGGTGTGTATATATGGCGGTACACGCGGAGTGTAGGTGTGTATATATGGCGGTACACGCGGAGTGTAGGTGTGTATATATGGCGGTACACGCAGGGTGTATTATAATGGATTTGCACGCGGGTGTAGGTGTGTATATATGGCGGTACATGCGGGGTGTAGGTGTGTATATATGGCGGTACATGCGGGGTGTAGGTGTGTGTATATATGGCGGTACATGCGGGGTGTAGGTGTGTATATATATGGCGGTACATGCGGGGTGTAGGTGTGTGTATATATGGCGGTACACGCGGGGTGTAGGTGTGTATATATATGGCGGTACACGCGGGGTGTAGGTGTGTATATATGGCGGTACACGCGGAGTGTAGGTGTGTATATATGGCGGTACACGCAGGGTGTATTATAATGGCGGTACACGCAGGGTGTGGGTGTGTATATAATGGCGGTACACGCGGGGTGTAGGTGTGTATATAATGGCGATACACGCGGGGTGTAGGTGTGTATATAATGGCGATACACGCGGGGTGTAGGTGTGTATATAATGGCGGTACACGCGGGGTGTAGGTGTGTATATAATGGCGGTACACGCGGGGTGTAGGTGTGTATATAATGGCGGTACATGCGGGGTGTAGGTGTGTATATATCGCGGTACACGCGGGGTGTAGGTGTGCATATATGGCGGTACACGCGGGGTGTAGGTGTGTATATATGGCGGTACACGCGGGGTGTAGGTGTGCATATATGGCGGTACACGCGGGGTGTAGGTGTGTATATAATGGCGGTACACGCGGGGTGTAGGTGTGTATATAATGGCGATACACGCGGGGTGTAGGTGTGTATATAATGGCGGTACACGCGGGGTGTAGGTGTGTATATAATGGCGGTACACGCGGGGTGTAGGTGTGTATATAATGGCGGTACACGCGGGGTGTAGGTGTGTATATATGGCGGTACACGCGGGGTGTAGGTGTGTATATAATGGCGATACACGCGGGGTGTAGGTGTGTATATAATGGCGGTACACGCGGGGTGTAGGTGTGTAAATAATGACGGTACACGCGGGGTGTAGGTGTGTATATAAATCCGGTACACGCGGGGTGTAGGTGTGTATATATGGCGGTACACGCGTGTTGTAGGTGTGTATATAAATGCGGTACACGCGGGGTGTAGGTGTGTATATATGGCGGTACACGCGGGGTGTAGGTGTGTATATAAATGCGGTACACGCGGGGTGTAGGTGTGTATATATGGCGGTACACGCGGGGTGTAGGTGTGTATATATGGCGGTACTCGCGGGGTGTAGGTGTGTATATAATGGCGGTACATGCGGGGTGTAGGTGTGTGTATATATGGCGGTACACGCGGGGTGTAGGTGTCTATATATAAGGCGGTACACGCGGGGTGTAGGTGTGTATATATGGCGGTACACGCAGGGTGTAGGTGTGTATATATGGCGGTACACGCGGGGTGTAGGTGTGTATATATGGCGGTACACGCGGGGTGTAGGTGTGTATATATGGCGGTACACGCGGGGTGTAGGTGTGTATATATGGCGGTACACGTGGGGTGTAGGTGTGTATATATGGCGGTACACGCGGGGTGTAGGTGTGTATATATGGCGGTACACGCGGGGTGTAGGTGTGTATATATGGCGGTACACGCAGGGTGTAGGTGTGTATATATGGCGGTACACGCGGGGTGTAGGTGTGTATATATGGCGGTACACGCGGGGTGTAGGTGTGTATATATGGCGGTACACGCGGGGTGTAGGTGTGTATATATGGCGGTACACGTGGGGTGTAGGTGTGTATATATGGCGGTACACGCGGGGTGTAGGTGTGTATATATGGCGGTACACGTGGGGTGTAGGTGTGTATATATGGCGGTACACGCGGGGTGTAGGCGTGTATATATGGCGGTACACGCGGGGTGTATTATAATGGCGGTGCACGCGGGTGTAGGTGTGTATATATGGCGGTACACGCGGGGTGTAGGTGTGTATATATGGCAGTACACGCGGGGTGTAGGTGTGTATATATGGCGGTACACGCGGGGTGTAGGTGTGTATATATGGCGGTACACGCGGGGTGTAGGTGTGTATATATGGCGGTACACGCGGGGTGTAGTTGTGTATATATGGCGGTACATGCGGGGTGTGTGTATATGGCGTTATACACGGGGTATAGTTGTATATATGGCGTTATACACGGGGTGTAGGTGTATATATGGCGTTATACACGGTGTATAGTTGTATATATGGCGTTATACACAGGGTACAGTTGTATATATGGCGTTATACACAGGGTAAAGTTGTAGATATGGCGTTATACACGGGGTATAGTTGTATATATGGTGTTATACACGTGGTGTAGATGTATACACGGGGTAGAGGTGTATATATGGTGTTATACACGGGGTATAGGTATATATATATGGTGTTATACACGGGTGTAGGTGTATACACGGGGTATAGTTGTATATATGGTGTTATACACGTGGTGTAGGTGTATACACTGGGTGTAGGTGTGTATATATGGCGTTATACACGGGGTGTAGGTGTATATATGGCGTTATACACGGGTATAGTTGTATATATGGTGTTATACACGGGTATAGTTGTATATATGGTGTTATACACGGGTATAGGTGTATATATGGTGTTATACACAGGGTATAGATGTATACACAGGGTATAGGTGTATATATGATGTTATACACGGTGTATATATGGTGTTATACACGGGGTATAGGGGTATATATGGTGTTATACACGGGGTATAGGTGTATATATGGTGTTATACATGGTGTTATACATGGTGTATATATGGTGTTATACACGGTGTATATATGGTGTTATACATGGTGTTATACACGGTGTATATATGGTGTTATACACGGTGTATATATGGTGTTATACACGGTGTATATATGGTGTTATACACGGTGTATATATGGTGTTATACACGGTGTATATATGGTGTTATACACGGTGTATATATGGTGTTATACACGGTGTATAAATGGTGTTATACACGGTGTATAAATGGTGTTATACACGGTGTATAAATGGTGTTATACACGGTTTATAAATTATTTATTTATTTATTTATAAAATATTTTACCAGGAAGTAATACATTGAGAGTTACCTCTCGTTTTCAAGTATGTCCTGGGCACAGAGTAAAACAAATAATACATGGTTACAAATACAGTTACATAAATGAACAAGGTATACATTTATATACAAGACATTGCATGCACAGTTAAAGAAAATATATATTATGAGCGTATGAAACAGTTACAGACCAGATTAAAGTGTGAGACAGCCTTAGATTTGAAAGAACTTAAGCTGGTGGTGGATATGAGAGTCTCTGGTAGGTTGTTCCAGTTTTGGGGTGCACGGAAGGAGAAGGAGGAACGTCCGGATACTTTGTTGAGTCTTGGGACCATGAATAGTCTTTTGGAGTCTGATCTCAGGTGATAGGTACTGCATGTGGTAGGGGTGAGGAGCTTGTTCAGGTAGCTTGCCCAGAAAGTATTTGAGGGTGAGACAGGAAAGGTGAACTTTGCGCCTAGACTCTAGTGATGACCAATCTAGTTCTTTGAGCATTTCGCAGTGATGTGTGTTGTAGTTGCATTGGAGAACAAAACGACAAATTGAATTGTAGAGGGTGTCAAGTTTGCTAAGGTGGGTTTGAGGAGCCGAGCCATATACTATGTCTCCATAGTCAATAATTGGCATTAGCATCTGCTGTGCAATACGCTTTCTGACCAGGAGACTTAGGGAGGATTTGTTCCTGTAAAGTACCCCTAGTTTGGCATAGGTCTTGGTTGTCAGGGTATCAATGTGCATCCCGAATGTTAAGTGGGAGTCAAACCATAAGCCCAGGTATTTAAAACTAGTGACAGGTGTTAGGGTGGTTTTAGCATTGGTTCTAATCAGGAGCTCAGTCACTGGAAGCTTTACAAATTTAGTCTTGGTCCCAAATACCATTGTTACAGTCTTGTCAGTGTTTAAAAACAGTTTGTTTTGGGAAATCCAGTTTTCGAGTCTCAAAAAGTCAGACTGAAGTATGTGTTGAAGGTCAGAGAGGCTATGGCTGTGTGCATACAGGATTGTGTCATCTGCATACATGTGTATTGAGGCTTCCTTACAAGCTGTGGGAAGATCATTAATGAACACTGAGAAGAGTAGGGGCCCCAGAACAGAGCCTTGCGGGACACCACAGGTGATATCCAGGGGGTTGGAGTTAGAGCCTGAGATGGACACATGTTGGGATCTTCCTGATAGGTAGGACTGAAACCAGTTTAAAGCATGTTTCCCTATTCCAGAGCTCTGGAGTTTGTTAAGCAGGATAGCATGATCAACTGTGTCAAAAGCCTTTGCAAAATCTAGGAATACTGCACCAGTGAGTTGTCCCCGTTCCATTCCACACTGGATTTCATTGCAAACTTTTAGCAGGGTAGTTACGGTGGAGTGTTTGGGACGAAACCCAGACTGGAATTGGCTAGGGAAATTTGTCTTGGTGTAGAACTCGCTTAATTGGGAGTGGACACATTTTTCCATAACTTTGGATAGAATTGGGAGAAGTGAGATTGGCCTGTAGTTTGAGACAGTGTGTTGGTGTTATACACGGTTTATAAATGGTGTTATACACGGTGTATAAATGGTGTTATACACGGTGTATAAATGGTGTTATACACGGTGTATAAATGGTGTTATACACGGTGTATAAATGGTGTTATACACGGTGTATAAATGGTGTTATACACGGTGTATAAATGGTGTTATACACGGTGTATAAATGGTGTTATACACGGTGTATAAATGGTGTTATACACGGTGTATAAATGGTGTTATACACGGTGTATAAATGGTGTTATACACGGTGTATAAATGGTGTTATACACGGTGTATAAATGGTGTTATACACGGTGTATAAATGGTGTTATACACGGTGTATAAATGGTGTTATACACGGTGTATAAATGGTGTTATACACGTGTATAAATGGTGTTATACACGTGTATAAATGGTGTTATACACGTGTATAAATGGTGTTATACACGTGTATAAATGGTGTTATACACGTGTATAAATGGTGTTATACACGGCGTATAAATGGTGTTATACACGGCGTATAAATGGTGTTATACACGGCGTATAAATGGTGTTATACACGGCGTATAAATGGTGTTATACACGGCGTATAAATGGTGTTATACACGGCGTATAAATGGTGTTATACACGGCGTATAAATGGTGTTATACACGGCGTATAAATGGTGTTATACACGGCGTATAAATGGTGTTATACACGGCGTATAAATGGTGTTATACACGGCGTATAAATGGTGTTATACACGGCGTATAAATGGTGTTATACACGGCGTATAAATGGTGTTATACACGGCGTATAAATGGTGTTATACACGGCGTATAAATGGTGTTATACACGGCGTATATATGGTGTTATACACGGCGTATATATGGTGTTATACACGGCGTATATATGGTGTTATACACGGCGTATATATGGTGTTATACACGGTGTATATATGGTGTTATACACGGTGTATATATGGTGTTATACACGGTGTATATATGGTGTTATACACGGTGTATATATGGTGTTATACACGGTGTATATATGGTGTTATACACGGTGTATATATGGTGTTATACACGGTGTATATATGGTGTTATACACGTGTATGTATGGTGTTATACACGGTGTATATATGGTGTTATACACGGGGTATAGGTGTATATATGGTGTTATACACGGGGTATAGGTGTATATATGGTGTTATACACGGGGTATAGGTGTATATATGGTGTTATACAGGGGGTATAGGTGTATACACGGGGTATAGGTGTATATATAGTGTTATACAGGGGGTATAGGTGTATATACGGGGTATAGGTGTATATATGGTGTTATACACGGGGTATAGGTGTATACACGGGGTATAGGTGTATATATGGTGTTATACACGGGGTATAGGTGTATATATGGTGTTATACACGGGGTATAGGTGTATATATGGTGTTATAAACGGGGTATAGGTGTATATATGGTGTTATAAACGGGGTATATATGGTGTTATACACGGTGTATATATGGTGTTATATACGGGGTATAGGTGTATACACGGGGTATAGGTGTATAAATGGTGTTATACACGGTGTATAAATGGTGTTATACACGGTGTATAAATGGTGTTATACACGGTGTATAAATGGTGTTATACACGGTGTATAAATGGTGTTATACACGGTGTATAAATGGTGTTATACACGGTGTATAAATGGTGTTATACACGGTGTATAAATGGTGTTATACACGGTGTATAAATGGTGTTATACACGGTGTATAAATGGTGTTATACACGGGGTATAGGTGTATATATGGTGTTATACACGGTGTATATATGGTGTTATACACGGTGTATATATGGTGTTATACACGGTGTATATATGGTGTTATACACGGTGTATATATGGTGTTATACACGGTGTATATATGGTGTTATACACGGTGTATATATGGTGTTATACACGGTGTATATATGGTGTTATACACGGTGTACATATGGTGTATATATGGTGTTATACACAGTGTATATATGGTGTTATACACGGGGTATATATGGTGTTATACACGGGGTATATATGGTGTTATACACGGGGTATAGGTGTATATATGGTGTTATACATGGGGTATAGGTGTATACACTGGGTATAGGTGTATATATGGTGTTATACACGGTGTATATATGGTGTTATACACGGTGTATATATGGTGTTATACACGGTGTATATATGGTGTTATACACGGTGTATATATGGTGTTATACATGGGGTATAGGTGTATACACGGGGTATAGGTGTATATATGGTGTTATACACGGTGTGTAAATGGTGTTATACACGGGGTATAGGTGTATATATGGTGTTATACACGGTGTATATATGGTGTTATACACGGTGTATATATGGTGTTATACACGGTGTATATATGGTGTTATACACGGTGTATATATGGTGTTATACACGGTGTATATATGGTGTTATACACGGTGTATATATGGTGTTATACACGGTGTATATATGGTGTTATACACGGTGTATATATGGTGTTATACACGGTGTATATATGGTGTTATACACGGTGTATATATGGTGTATATATGGTGTTATACACGGTGTATATATGGTGTTATACACGGTGTATATATGGTGTTATACACGGTGTATATATGGTGTTATACACGGTGTATATATGGTGTTATACACGGTGTATATATGGTGTTATACACGGGGTATAGGTGTATATATGGTGTTATACATGGGGTATAGGTGTATATATGGTGTTATACATGGGGTATAGGTGTACACACGGGGTATAGGTGTATATATGGTGTTATACAGGGGGTATAGGTGTATACACGGGGTATAGGTGTATATATGGTGTTATACACGGGGTATAGGTGTATACATGGTGTTATACACGGGGTATAGGTGTATATATGGTGTTATACACGGGGTATAGGTGTATATATGGTGTTATACACGGGGTATAGGTGTATATATGGTGTTATACACGGGGTATAGGTGTATATATGGTGTTATACATGGGGTATAGGTGTATACAGGGGGTATAGGTGTATATATGGTGTTATACACGGTGTATATATGGTGTTATACACGGTGTATATATGGTGTTATACACGGGGTGTAGGTGTATATATGGTGTTATACACGGGGTGTAGGTGTATATATGGTGTTATACACGGGGTATAGGTGCATATATGGTGTTATACACGGGGTATAGGTGTATACACGGGGTATAGGTGTGTATATATGGCGTTATACAGGGGGTATAGGTGTATATATGGTGTTATACACGGGGTATAGGTGTATATATGGTGTTATACACGGGGTATAGGTGTATATATGGTGTTATACACGGGGTATAGGTGTATATATGGTGTTATACACGGGGTATATATGGTGTTATACACGGGGTATAGGTGTATATATGGTGTTATAAAAGGGGTATAGGTGTATACACAGGGTATAGGTGTATACACGGGGTATAGGTGTATATATGGTGTTATACACGGGGTATAGGTGTATATATGGTGTTATACACGGGGTATAGGTGTATATATAGTGTTATACACGGGGTATAGGTGTATATATGGTGTTATACACGGTGTATATATGGTGTTATACACGGGGTATAGGTGTATATATGGTGTTATACACGGGGTATAGGTGTATATATGGTGTTATACACGGGGTATAGGTGTATATATGGTGTTATACACGGGGTATAGGTGTATATATGGTGTTATACACGGTGTATATATGGTGTTATACACGGGGTATAGGTATATATATATGGTGTTACACACGGGGTGTAGGTGTATATATGGTGTTAGACACGGGGTATAGGTGTATATATGGTGTTATACACGGGGTGTAGGTGTATATATGGTGTTATACACAAGGTATAGGTGTATATATGGTGTTATACACGGGGTATATATGGTGTTATACACGGGGTATAGGTGTATATATGGTGTTATACAGGGGGTATAGGTGTATACACAGGGTATAGGTGTATACACGGTGTATATATGGTGTTATACACGGGGTATAGGTGTATACACGGGGTATAGGTGTATATATGGTGTTATACACGGTGTATATATGGTGTTATACACGGGGTATAGGTGTATATACGGTGTTATACACAGGGTATAGGTGTATATATGGTGTTATACACGGGGTATAGGTGTATACACGGGGTATAGGTGTATATATGGTGTTATACACGGTGAATATATGGTGTTATACACGGGGTGTAGGTGTATATATGGTGTTATACACGGGGTATAGGTGCATATATGGTGTTATACACGGGGTATAGGTGTATACACGGGGTATAGGTGTGTATATATGGCGTTATACAGGGGGTATAGGTGTATATATGGTGTTATACACGGGGTATATATGGTGTTATACACGGGGTATAGGTGTATATATGGTGTTATACACGGGGTATAGGTGTATACACAGGGTATAGGTGTATACACGGGGTATAGGTGTATATATGGTGTTATACACGGGGTATAGGTGTATACACGGGGTATAGGTGTATATATATATATGGTGTTATACACGGGGTATAGGTGTATATATGGTGTTATACACGGGGTATAGGTGTATATATGGTGTTATACACGGGGTATAGGTGTATATATGGTGTTATACACGGGGTATAGGTGTATATATGGTATTATACACGGGGTATAGGTGTATATATGGTATTATACACGGGGTATAGGTGTATATAGGGTTTTATGCACGGGGTATAGGTGTATATATGGTGTTATACACGGAGTATAGGTGTATATATGGTGTTATACACGGGGTATAGGTGTATATATGGTGTTATACACGGGGTATAGGTGTATATATGGTGTTATACACGGTGTATATATGGTGTTATACACGGGGTATAGGTGTATATATGGTGTTATACACGGGGTATAGGTGTATATATGGTGTTGTATAGGTGTATATATGGTGTTATACACGGGGTATAGGTGTATACACGGGGTATAGGTGTATATATGGTGTTATACACGGTGTATATATGGTGTTATACACGGGGTGTAGGTGTATATCTGGTGTTATACATGGGGTGTAGGTGTATATCTGGTGTTATACAAGGGGTGTAGGTGTATATCTGGTGTTATACACGGGGTGTAGGTGTATATCTGGTGTTATACACGGGGTATAGGTGTATATAATGTGTTATACACGGGGTATAGGTGTATACATGGTGTTATACACGGGGTATAGGTGTATATAATGTGTTATACACGGGGTATAGGTGTATACATGGTGTTATACACGGGGTATAGGTGTATATATGGTGTTATACATGGTGTATATATGGTGTTATACACGGGGTGTAGGTGTATATATGGTGTTATACACGGGGTGTAGGTGTATACACGGGGTATAGGTGTTATACACGGTGTATATATGGTGTTATACACGGGGTGTAGGTGTATATATGGTGTTATACACGGGGTGTAGGTGTATATATGGTGTTATACACGGGGTGTAGGTGTATATAATGTGTTATACACGGGGTATAGGTGTATATATGGTGTTATACACGGGTATAGGTGTATATATGGTGTTATACACGGGTATAGGTGTATATATGGTGTTATACACGGGGTATAGGTGTATATATGGTGTTATACACGGGGTATAGGTGTATATAATGTGTTATACACGGGGTATAGGTGTATACATGGTGTTATACATGGGGTATAGGTGTATATATGGTGTTATACATGGTGTATATATGGTGTTATACACGGGGTATAGGTGTATATATGGTGTTATACACGGGGTATAGGTGTATACACGGGGTATAGGTGTTATACACGGTGTATATATGGTGTTATACACGGGGTGTAGGTGTATATATGGTGTTATACACGGGGTGTAGGTGTATATATGGTGTTATACACGGGGTGTAGGTGTATATATGGTGTTATACACGGGGTGTAGGTGTATATATGGTGTTATACACGGGGTGTAGGTGTATATAATGTGTTATACACGGGGTATAGGTGTATATATGGTGTTATACACGGGTATAGGTGTATATATGGTGTTATACACGGGGTATAGGTGTATATATGGTGTTATACACGGGGTATAGGTGTATATATGGTGTTATACACGGGGTATAGGTGTATATATGGTGTTATACACGGGGTATAGGTGTATATATGGTGTTATACACGGGGTATAGGTGTATATATGGTGTTATACACGGGGTATAGGTGTATACATGGTGTTATACACGGGTATAGGTGTATACACGGGGTATAGGTGTATATAATGTGTTATACACGGTGTATAGGTGTATACATGGTGTTATACACGGGGTATAAATGTATACACGGGGTATAGGTGTATACATGGTGTTATACACGGGGTATAGGTGTATATATGGTGTTATACACGGGGTATAGGTGTATATATGGTGTTATACACGGGGTATAGGTGTATACATGGTGTTATACACGGGCTATAGGTGTATACACGGGGTATAGGTGTATACATGGTGTTATACACGGGGTATAGGTGTATATATGGTGTTATACACGGGGTATAGGTGTATATATGGTGTTATACACGGGGTATAGGTGTATACATGGTGTTATACACGGGTATAGGTGTATACACGGGGTATAGGTGTATACATGGTGTTATGCACGGGGAATAGGTGTATACATGGTGTTATACACGGGGTATAGGTGTATACATGGTGTTATACACGGTGTATGGGTGTATACATGGTGTTATACACGGGGTATAAATGTATACACGGGGTATAGGTGTATACATGGTGTTATACACGGGGTATAGGTGTATACATGGTGTTATACACGGGGTATAGGTGTATACATGGTGTTATACACGGGGTATAGGTGTATACATGGTGTTATACACGGGGTATAGGTGTATACATGGTGTTATACACGGGGTATAGGTGTATACATGGTGTTATACACGGTGTATAGGTGTATACATGGTGTATACATGGTGTTATACACGTGGTATAAATGTATACACGGGGTATAGGTGTATATATGGTGTTATACACGGTGTATAGGTGTATACATGGTGTTATACACGGGGTATAAAATGTATACACGGGGTATAGGTGTCTACATGGTGTTATACACGGGGTATAGGTGTATATATGGTGTTATACACGGGGTATAGGTGTATACATGGTGTTATACACGGGGTATAGGTGTATATATGGTGTTATACACGGGGTATAGGTGTATACATGGTGTTATACACGGGGTATAGGTGTATATATGGTGTTATACACGGGGTATAGGTGTATATATGGTGTTATACACGGGGTATAGGTGTATATATGGTGTTATACACGGGGTATAGGTGTATATATGGTGTTATACACGGGGAAATTAGATTTCTTACCTGACTCCTTTTTCTGTTTTTTCACTTCCTGATGACGTCACTCCTCCGTTGTCACGTGACCTTTTCTCAGGTCCTCTGAGCGATGTGATTAGAATCCGGCACATGTAACACCCGCCCCTGTGGGGTGCGCGAGACCTTCTCCGGCTTCTGATTGGCTCTCCCTATGCCAGCTTCTGATTGGCTCTCTCTGTTGCGGCTGCTGATTGGCTTTCTCTGTCGCAGCTTCTTATTGGCTCTCTCTGTCGCGGCTTCTTATTGGCTCTCTCTGTCGCGGCTTCTGATTAGTTGTCAGTATTCCCGCGCTGTCTGATTCTGGGTACCTGAGACAGTGTCCGGCGAGGATGCCGAGTAACAGTGAGTACTAGGCAGTATTATTACTCCCCGCAGCATTAATCGCACCAGTCAGGACACAGTGTAACCCTGGGTATTATTATTCCCCGCAGCATTAATCCCATCAGCCAGGACACTGTAACCCTGGGTATTATTACTCCCCGCAGCATTAATCCCATCAGTCAGGACACAGTGTAACACTGGGTATTATTACTCCCTGCAGCATTAATCCCATCAGTCAGGACACAGTGTAACCCTGGGTATTATTACTCCCCGCAGCATTAATCGCACCAGTCAGGACACAGTGTAACCCTGGGTATTATTACTCCCCGCAGCATTAATCGCACCAGTCAGGACACAGTGTAACCCTGGGTATTATTATTCCCCGCAGCATTAATCCCATCAGCCAGGACACTGTAACCCTGGGTATTATTACTCCCCGCAGCATTAATCCCATCAGTCAGGACACAGTGTAACACTGGGTATTATTACTCCCCGCAGCATTAATCCCATCAGTCAGGACACAGTGTAACACTGGGTATTATTACTCCCCGCAGCATTAATCCCATCAGTCAGGACACAGTGTAACACTGGGTATTATTACTCCCCGCAGCATTAATCCCATCAGTCAGGACACAGTGTAACACTGGGTATTATTACTCCCCGCAGCATTAATCCCATCAGTCAGGACACAGTGTAACCCTGGGTATTATTACTCCCTGCAGCGTTAATCCCATCAGTCAGGACACAGTGTAACACTGGGTATTATTACTCCCCGCAGCATTAATCGCTCCAGTTAGGACACAGTGTAACCCTGGGTATTATTACTCCACGCAGCATTAATCCCATCAGTCAGGACACAGTGTAACCCTGGGTATTATTACTCCCTGCAGCATTAATCCCACCAGTCAGGACACAGTGTAACCCTGGGTATTATTACTCCCTGCAGCATTAATCCCACCAGTCAGGACACAGTGTAACCCTGGGTATTATTACTCCCTGCAGCATTAATCCCACCAGTCAGGACACAGTGTAACCCTGGGTATTATTACTCCCTGCAAGATTAATCGCACCAGTCAGGACACAGTGTAACACTGGGTATTATTACTCCCTGCAGGATTAATCGCACCAGTCAGGACACAGTGTAACCCTGGGTATTATTACTCCCCGCAGCATTAATCCCATCAGTCAGGACACAGTGTAACCCTGGGTATTATTACTCCCCGCAGCATTAATCCCATCAGTCAGGACACAGTGTAACCCTGGGTATTATTACTCCCTGCAGCATTAATCCCACCAGTCAGGACACAGTGTAACCCTGGGTATTATTACTCCCTGCAGTACTTATCGCATTGTTTGTTTAGATCACAATGTAACACTGGGTATTATTACTCCTTGAGCGTGGATACACCCCCCCCTGCTTTGCCTATTACCAAAAATAGAGTTGCACCAGGGTAAATATATTACTTGTACACAGAAAAAGAGTGGAGAGGTCTACGCAGAAGTATTGTTCACCCTCCCCTAAAGTATACCTTCTAAGTGCACTCGCCTAGATATTATTGTCGTATACTATAGTGAGGCTGGAATTGTAGAGAAAGCACCAGACATAGTGCTTATAGGTAACCCCATGCACATAGGTAACCCCATGCACATAGGTAACCCCATGCACATAGGTAACCCCATGCACATAGGTAACCCCATGCACATAGGTAACCCCATGCACATAGGTAACCCCATGCACATAGGTAACCCCATGCACATAGGTAACCCCATGCACATAGGTAACCCCATGCACATAGGTAACCCCATGCACATAGGTAACCCCATGCACATAGGTAACCCCATGCACATAGGTAACCCCATGCATATAGGTAACCCCATCTCATGTATTGTACAGTGATCTCCTTGTGGGCCACTCTTGCAGTGAGTGTTAGGCCGAGTCCATAGAAGGACAGGCCGCGCTGAGCCGTGCGGACGCTCCGCGCTGAGCCCCTGCATCCTCAATGAGGATGCCTTGAGAGGGGGCTCACGCGAGCGTCCGCAGGCGTGCTGACGAGTTGGAGGTTTCAGCCGAGCGCCAAGCTGTTTTTCAGCGTGCTGTCGGCTGAAAACCTCCAATCACAGCACAGCAGTGTCGACGTCACGGCGCCGTGACATCGACGTCAGTGCGTCGCGGGCGATTGGCCCAGCGACGTCACTGCCCCGCCTCCAACCACCTCCCCCCGGCTCCGATCGCGCCCGCTGGCTCGCCTGTATGGGCATGAAATCGCCCAGATTTCAGCAGGCGAGCCTCAGCGTCAGCGCGGTTCGGATCGCCTCACCCCTCTATGGCCCGGGCCTTAGACTGCGTCCATGGAAGGACAGGCAGCGCTGAGCCGTGCGAACGCTCAACGCTGAGCCCCTGCATCCTCAATGAGGATGTCTTGAGAGGGGGCTCACGCGAGCGTCCGCAGGCGTGATGACGAGTTGGATTTTTCAGCCGACAGCCAAGCTGTTTTTCAGCGCGCTGTCGGCTGAAAACATCCAATCAGCGCGAAGCAGCGTCAATGTCACTGCGCCGTGATGTCGGCGCCTTGACGTCGGTGCGTCGCGGGCTATTAACCCAGCGACATCACTGGCCCGCCTCCCGATCGCGCAAGCTGGCTCACCTGCCAGTCCATGGGATCGCTGCTGACCGGGCAGGCGAGCCTCAGCGTCAGCGCGGAGGAGCACGGGCTGAGGCTCTATGGACGCAGCCTAAGTCCCGCTCGCTGCCGAGTGTACTGAGTGCTTCCCTCTGTATGAGGTTAGCGTGGCTCATGTGCTACAAAGAGCACAGTTTAAAATATATAATATCTTCTAGGTCAGGAGGAAACAACTCGTTCAATCCCGCTCTCCCAGGGATATCATGGATTCCCTCATACAGAGGGAAGCACTCAGTACACATGGCAGCAAGCTGACCTAATGCTCACTGCAGAAGTTATTTATTATTTATTTATAAAATATTTTACCAGGAAGTAATACATTGAGTTACCTCTCGTTTTCAAGTATGTCCTGGGCACAGAGTTAAGACAAATAATACATGTTTACAAATACAGTTACATAATGAGCAGGGTATACATTATATACATTATATACAAGACATTGCGTGCACAGTTACAGATAATATATATTATGGGCGAATGAAACAGTTACAGACCAGATTAAAATGTGAGACAGCCTTAGATTTAAAGGACTTGATCTGGTGGTGGATGTGAGTCTCCGGTAGGTTGTTCCAGTTTTGGGGAGCACGGTAAAAGGAGGAGGAACGTCCGGATACTTTGTTGAGCCTTGGGACCATGAACAGTCTTTTGGAGTCAGATCTCAGATAAGTGCTGCATGTGGTAGGGGTGAGGAGCTTGTTCAGGTAGCTGGGTAGCTTGTCCAGAAAGTATTTGAAGGCAAGACAGGAAAGGTGAACTTCCACAGGCTCAGTACCACAAGATTGGCGTAAAGCAGATGTGGTGCCTATATTTAAAAAGGGAGCTAGATCACAACCGGGAAATTACAGACCTGTAAGCCTGACTTCAATAGTAGGGAAACTACTTGAAGGCTTAATACGGGATAATATTCAGGAATACCTAATGGAAAACAAAATTATTAGTAATAGTCAGCATGGATTTATGAAGGATAGATCTTGGCAAACTAACCTTATTTGTTTCTTTGAGGAGGTAAGTAGGAATTTAGACCAGGGTAATGCAGTTGATGTGGTCTTCTTAGATTTTGCAAAGACTTTTGATACGGTTTCACACAAGAGGTTGGTGTACAAAATAAAGAAAGTTGGACTCAGTAATAATATATGCACCTGGATTGAAAACTGGTTAAAGGACAGACAACAGAGGGTTGTCATAAATGGAACTTTTTCAGGTTGGGCTAAAGTCGTGAGTGGAGTACCTCAGGGATCGGTACTGGGACCCCTGCTTTGTAACTTGTTTATTATTGACCTTGAGGTTGGGATCGAGAGCAAAGTCTCCATCTTTGCTGATGATACTACTGTAAATTGTGTAAGGTAATAGAATCAGAGCAGGATGTACTTTCTCTTCAGAAGGACTTGGAGAGACTGGAAACGTGGGCAGGTAAATGGCAGATGAGGTTTAATACAGATAAATGTCAGGTTATGCATTTGGGATGCAAGAATAAAAAGGCGACTTACAAATTAAATGGAGATATACAATGGCGACCAAATTTATTCTTACTTGGCTAGCTCCGCGAATTTCAGAATATCCCGGTGATGTGCGGTTTTGTGTCATTTTCTCCCGGGGTGTATAGCGTTATTTCCGCGGCTGTGATTTAAGCATTTTATTCCGGCTGGCTGCAATACTGCAATGCCGTGTAAAAACGCATGGGGTCGTTTGCGAGCTGTTGTCTTTGAAGCCGAGAAATTCATGAATTGTAATGCAGTATATACTGTATATATACAGTATATACTGCACCGACACACTTTATTCGAGCAAATACCCAGTATGTACCTGGCAGATACCTGGAATGCGCCGCTCCTCACCTCTGACAAGCCCCGTTGCGTTTGCCTTCCCAGCCTGGGTTCATGCCTGGCTGATGGGCGGCTGATCTGTTAAATAATAATGATTAGGATTTAATAGGCTGCAATGCTTCGCGTGTCTACCAGATGGCATAAATTCATGAATTGTAATGCAGTATATATATATATATATATACTGTGCAGTATTGCAGCCAGCGGGAATAAAATGCTTCAATCCCTGCCTGGAAAATAACCCAATGCACTCGGGCAGAAAACAGTCACAAACCTCAATACACCCGGGTATACCCGAATTCGTGGGACTAGCCGAGCTCGAATAAAGTGTGTCGCCAGTGTACTGTATAACAACAACCCCTATAACCCCTAACATACACATACAGTACTGTATATGCACATCAATGATACTATAGGCCGTCCCCTGGCGAGATGTGTTTGCAGCAGAGAGAGAACCGCTGCTCTCTCTGCGCAAACATCGGCACATTAAAATTATTTAAAATACATTTTTATTGATAGTGTAGATGTGCAGGGGGTCTCCGGAGCTGAACCGCGTTGGTTTCAGGTCTGGGGACCCCCTGCTTCCCGAGATACAGCCCACTTTATGAGGTGCCGGTATCCCTCTGCGTTTAAAGGTCCCGATCACGTGATCGCGGCCTGTAAACAAAGCAGAGGGATACCGGCACCCCCTAAAGGGGCCTGTATCTCGGGAAGCAGGGGGTCCCCAGACCTAAAACCAAAACGTTTCTGCTCCGGAGACCCTCTGCACATGTACAGTATGAATAAAAAACATATATAAATAAACACTCGTTCCTTACCTTAGCGGCTATGCGCTACGGTAATGAAGCAGCATTTCTGTATTTTAATAATATTGTACAGTGAGCAGGGGGTTCCCTGAGCCAGAAATTAATGCTCAGGGACCCCCCCTGCTCTTGCACAATATTATTAAAATACAGAAATGCTGCTTCATTACCATAGCGGATAGCCGCTAAGGCAATGAAGGGGTTAACTCACCGTGCCCGCTTTATTGTGGGTAGCGGGGGTGGGTGAAGGGGGTATTTGGCCCTTGGTGTGAGTTTAGGACTTGCGGGGGGGTTGGGGGTGCACATAACCCCTTCACGACCGTAGCAGTTAATACCGCTACGGTCATGAAGGGGTTAAGCCCTCCCGCTACCCCCCGCAATCCCTAAACAAGCACACACACAATCACACAAACACACACACAGGGCTGCCAACAGGGGGGGGGTGTGTGCCGGTGTTTGCATTCCTGCCCTCTCACCCCCCCCCCCCCCCTGGCCAACTGCTGTGACCTGCCGCCGGGCCACCGCCAGCCACCGCCCCCCCACAGTCCCGCCCGACTACAGAGATTCAGGTCGCTCTATTGCGCCGTCGCGCCAACTATAAGCTACAGATTCAATGCATTTGTTTTGAAGCGACGTCGCGTCGCCGGCACTATAACCGCAGCCTGACATTGCTGTCGCCGGCACTATAAGCGCAGCCTGACGTCGCGTCGCCGGCACTATAAGCGCAGCCTGACATTGCTGTCGCCGGCACTATAAGCGCAGCCTGACGTCGCGTCGCCGGCACTATAAGCGCAGCCTGACATTGCTGTCGCCGGCACTATAAGCGCAGCCTGACGTCGCGTCGCCGGCACTATAAGCGCAGCCTGACATTGCTGTCGCCGGCACTATAAGCGCAGCCTGACGTCGCGTCGCCGGCACTATAAGCGCAGCCTGACGTCGCGTCGCCGGCACTATAACCGCAGCCTGACGTCGCGTCGCCGGCACTATAAGCGCAGCCTGACGTCGCGTCGCCGGCACTATAACCGCAGCCTGACGTCGCGTCGCCGGCACTATAAGCGCAGCCTGACGTCGCGTCGCCGGCACTATAAGCGCAGCCTGACGTCGCGTCGCCGGCACTATAAGCGCAGCCTGACATTGCTGTCGCCGGCACTATAAGCGCAGCCTGACATTGCTGTCGCCGGCACTATAAGCGCAGCCTGACGTCGCGTCGCCGGCACTATAAGCGCAGCCTGACGTCGCGTCGCCGGCACTATAAGCGCAGCCTGACATTGCTGTCGCCGGCACTATAAGCGCAGCCTGACGTCGTGCCGCCGGCACTATAAGCGCAGCCTCACGTCGCGTCGCCGGCACTATAAGCGCAGCCTGACGTCGCGTCGCCGGCACTATAAGCGCAGCCTGACGTCGCGTCGCCGGCACTATAAGCGCAGCCTGACGTCGCGTCGCCGGCACTATAAGCGCAGCCTGACGTCGTGCCGCCGGCACTATAAGCGCAGCCTGATGTCGTGCCGCCGGCACTATAAGCGCAGCCTGACGTCGCGTCGCCGGCACTATAAGCGCAGCCTGACGTCGCGTCGCCGGCACTATAAGCGCAGCCTGACGTCGCGTCGCCGGCACTATAAGCGCAGCCTGACGTCGCGTCGCCGGCACTATAAGCGCAGCCTTTATCTGAGGGTCTGAGAAATTGAGGTGTTTGTCCTTATGAGTTAGTAGGATTTAGCTAGCAGGTTTCCTACTCCTACCCTAATATCAGTACATGCAGGGGAGTTCCCAGCCCCATAAGAGGGGTATTATATTTTAAAAGTACCAGGTGATTAGGAAATCCCCTTAAGATAGTGTAGGACGCGCATCACGCTTCCTTTTATGCCCATGCACGCCTCCCGAGAGTCTCGCTCCAGAAGAGACTCGTACGCAGTAATATTGATACTCGGACTGACACACTAGGAGGATACTATACTCCTCATTGTACTACAGTATCTTGAACAGTTCTCTGTTACAAGGAGGCATCATGGTATGAGGGGTTAACAATACCCCTTAGGTGTTTATACTACAAATAACACACCACGTACATATGTTTGTATCTGCATCACTGTTATACCCCGCTTTATTTTAGTCTTTCAGTTTAATAAAATTGGTTTTAATTATCTCCACTGTACAATACATGAGATGGGGTTACCTATGTGCACGGGGTTACCTATGTGCACGGGGTTACCTATGTGCATGGGGTTACCTATATGCACAATGTCTGGTGCTTTCTCTACAATTCCAGCCTCACTATAGTATACTACAATAATATCTAGGCGAGTGCACTTAAAAGGGGTACTTTAGGGGAGGGCTAACGCTACTTTTGCGTAGACCTCTCCACTTTTATTACACTTTGCAGCATTAATCGCACCAGTGTAGACACAGCATAACACTGGGTATTCCTGCACCCCGCGGTATTAATCACACCAGTCATGACACAATGTAACACTGGGTATTACTCCCTGCAGCATTAATCGCATCCTTCAGAACATAGAGTAACTGGTATAGGTGTATATATGGTGTTATACACGGGTATAAGTGTATATATGATGTTATACACAGTTTATAGGTGTATATGGTGTAATACATGGGATATAGGTGTAAATATGGTGCTATACAAGGGGTATAGGTATATATATTTATTTATAAAATGTTTTACCTGGCAGTAATCCATTGAGAGTTACCTCTCGTTTTCAAGTATGTCCTGGGTGTCACTGTAGCTTATGACAAGATATAATGAACACCAAATATCTGGGTTGAACTGAACGAGGCTTAGATATAATAAAATATAATTTATTCCTTAAATAAGGTGAACACAGCAATATAGTACAATTAACAGGCAAGAAGGTAACACTTACTCAGGGTTGGGGAATGGAGAAGTATCAGCTATCAATTTCTCCATCAATCCAGTGACATTCCAGGTGGAATCAGAAGCACAACTCCAGCAATCCAGTGACATTCAAGATGGTATCAGAAGCACAACTCCAGCACAACTAAAAACTGTAGGGTTGACACAGTTTATATACCTGTGCAACCCTATTCTTAACATTGAACACAGCCTATTGGTGAACAATTATCTGTATCCACTCTCTAATGTGGAGACACAGACTAACCCATGCCCTCAGGTAACAATTAGACTGGCAGAGTTTGTTGATTGACTAATACTTAATCCCTAGACATTGGGTAACAATCAAGGCAGTTACTTTTTGATCACCGTGCTTAGGCTACTCAGCCGTCTGCCCTTCATGACTTATTAGCCTAGCAAATAGCGTCTGCATTTTCAGAACAGATCCAAAATAAAATACATATACACTTTAATATCTACACATATTAATAAGTTCCATTCTGGTGGGCTCAGTGGGTCGACCTTTGACAGTTTTTTTTTTTTTTTTTTTTTTTTTTTTTTTTTTATAACTTTCTTTTATTGGTTTTTACAAAGAGAGTACATTCCACAATCATATTAGAATCATTTTGTCAGCCTTAAGACATACAACATCGAGACGAACATGGTATGGGGATGACGTGAGAGGGGATGGTTAGAGGGGGAGGGGGGAGAGGGAGGGGGGGGTGGGAACCAGGTATCGTCTAGTGGGAAAGTGTAGATTCCTCCGGGCGTTCCACTACGTCCGACTCTTTCCTCGTATGCAGAACTGACGCATTAGTCCTCCCGCTAGGCCCAGAGACCAGGTGCAACCGAAGGTCTCCTGCCTTTGTCCCATATGTCTAACTGTATGTCCACCCTCTAGTGTGTCTGTTCCGCCACCGAAGGAGAGCCCACCTATTACTATCACAGCCAGACGGTGGCATTGCTCATCCCTGGGATATCTGTCTGTGCCAGCCACAGTGACCAGATTTTTTGAAAATTTGGGCCAGTGTCGTTGACTAGACTTGTCAACTTTTCCATCTGGCAAGCGAACCAAATTCTGTTCCGAATTTTATCTATTGATGGAATTGCATTCTGATTCCATAATGCTGCGGTCTCGCACCTCATCGCCGTAGCAAAATGTGCTATGAGTTTGTTTCCTGATCTAGATACCTCGTCAGTGGGCCTGCCCAGTAAGAAAACCCACGGATCTAGTCGAATTTTGAGGCCCAAGAAGACCCTTTGAAGCCAGTCTCTAATTTGTGTCCAGACGGGTATGATTCGTGGACAAGACCACAGCATATGTACCAGATCTCCCTGTTCCCCACACTGTCTGGGGCATAGGGGGGAAGCTCCCGCGATAAATTTTGCTAATCTAACTGGGGTGAGGTACCACCTCAACAATACTTTATATGAGTTCTCCTTCAGTGTCGTACAGATCGAGCTGCTGGCCGCAGCTTTGAAGATCGCCGTCCACTCATCGTCTGTTAACGGTCCAGTCAAGTCTGTTTCCCACTGAGTCATGAAACTGGGTCTATGTGAGTCATCCGTGTCCGCCCTGGCCACCACCCCGTACAGGGCAGATATGAGTCCCCGTGTATCGGTTCCCCGATCACAGAGCTTTTCAAAATTAGTTAGCGGTGGTCTGTTTGTGTGTTTGGTATAAAATGCCCGAACCTGGAGGTATCTAATAAAATCTGTGTTGGGTAAGCCCGTTTCTGACTGTAAAATCTCGAATGTTTTGATTGTGTCGCGCCCCTCCAGGTCCTTAAGCCTTCTTAAGCCCCCTTTTTGCCAGTGTGTAAAGTTCCTGCCGATTAGCCCTGGAGCAAAGTCAGGATTACCATATAAAGGGGCCATTAACGACTCTTTAGAGGTCAATGAGTGCCTATGTTTGGTCGATTCCCAGACCGAGAGAGAACTCAACACAGAGGGTAGTGGATTCTTTAGCTCTTTCAGCCTAACCTTGGGATACCAAATAATATCCTTGAGCTCCAGCGGGGCACATACCTCCCTCTCCAGAGCTACCCATCGCCTCAGCTCCGGATCACCATGCCACTGCGTTATTTGACACAGTTGGGCCGCTTTATAGTAAGCCATCAAGTTCGGCACTGCCAGGCCTCCAGTTTCCTTAGGCCTTTGCATGATTGACATTTTTACCCGTGGTTTTTTATTTTTCCAAATGAATTTTGTAACTGCTTTCTGCAGTGCTATAATGTCTGATCTTATCACGGGTATCGGAAGAGTTTGGAACAGGTATAGTATCCTGGGGAGGAGGTTCATTTTCACACAGAAGATTCTACCAATCCAGGATATCCCATAGGCAGACCACTCTTTGAGTTCCTTTGTAAGGGCTCTTAAGAGTTTCGGGTAGTTCTCGGGTAGAGATTGCGGTTATGTTTAGTGAGAAATATTCCCAGATATTTTATGGCTTTGGACTGCCATTTAAATTGAAAGTTAAGCTCAATTAGTTTCTCTGTCTCTTTTGGGATATTTAGGTTCAGCGCCTCCGATTTCGATTGGTTAATCTTAAAACCGGAGATCCTGCTGAATTTATCCAGTAGCCCGAACAGATTGGGTAGTGAAGTAAGCGGTTTTGTCAGCGTTAATATAATGTCATCTGCGTATAGAGCGATTTTATGCTCCTGGGAACATACTTGCACTCCTGTGATGTCCAGGTTGTGGCGTACGTGCGCTGCCAGCGGTTCCACACATAGGGCGAACAACAGGGGCGATAGTGGGCAGCCCTGTCTGGTACCGCTTTTAATTTTAAACAGGTCAGATGGGAAGCCCTGGTGTACTACCCTGGCGGACGGGGCCGTGTATAATGCTTTTATTGCCCTTATAGTTTTGTCTCCAAACCCAAATGCCTCAAGCGTGGACTCCATGTATGGCCAATCAATCCTGTCAAAGGCCTTCTCCGCGTCTAGACTTAAAACAACTCCTCGGATCTCGTTGGCGTTAATGAAGTTAATTATATCTACTATTTTCCTAGTGTTGTCGGCCGCCTGTCTGTCTCTAATAAAGCCAACCTGATCCGGGTGGATGAGCCTTGGCAGGATCATACTCAACCTATTGGCCAATAATTTGGAATAAATTTTAACGTCCGAATTTATTAAAGATATTGGCCGATAACTTTGGCAGTTTGTGGGATCTTTGTCCTTTTTATAAATTATGGATATTGACGCCTGAAGCATCTGAGCCGAGAAGGGTTCCCCCGCCAGAACTCCATTAAACAATTTAAGCATATGTGGCGCTAGCACCCCTATAAATTTCTTGTAGTAGAGGTTAGAAAACCCATCTGGGCCTGGAGCCTTGGAGGGTTTGAGATGTTTGATTACCGCTGTCAACTCCTCTAGCGTGAAATCAGATTGGACTGCTTCGTTCTCCAGCCTGCTCAGCTCTGGTAGGGCTGCTTCCTCTAGGAAAGACTTTAAAAGTTTGGTTGTTTTTGGGTTGTGTGTCACTTTCTCCCCATTATATAGCTGTTCATAATAAAGCCTAAACTCTTCCACTATGCGTTTGGGGTTGGAGGTCATCTCTCCCGATTTGGTTTTTATAGTTTGTATGTTATAACTCGGTTGCCTATTACGAATCCTGTTAGCTAACATAGTGTCTGGCTTGTTGGCTTTCTCAAAGAATTTCCTCTTTGCCAGTTTTTAATGCCTACAGTGACTCCACATATTGGCCAAATATGAACTCTCTGCGACCTCCAGAACTGGAAATACAGAAATTACCTCTCGTTCTCACGCATGTCCTGGGCACAGAGTTATAACATGTGTTACAGGCAGTAATACAGTGAGAGTTACCTCTCGCTCTCACGCATGTCCTGGGCACAGAGATATAACGTGTTACAGGCAGTAATACAGTGAGAGTTACCTCTCGTTCTCACGCATGTCCTCGGCACAGAGTTATAACATGTGTTACAGGAAGTAATACAGTGAGAGTTACCTCTCGTTCTCACGCATGTCCTGGGCACAGAGTTATAACATGTGTTACAGGCAGTAATACAGTGAGAGTTACCTCTCGCTCTCACGCATGTCCTGGGCACAGAGATATAACGTGTTACAGGCAGTAATACAGTGAGAGTTACCTCTCGTTCTCACGCATGTCCTCGGCACAGAGTTATAACATGTGTTACAGGAAGTAATACAGTGAGAGTTACCTCTCGTTCTCACGCATGTCCTGGGCACAGAGTTATAACATGTGTTACAGGCAGTAATACAGTGAGAGTTACCTCTCGTTCTCACGCATGTCCTGGGCATAGAGTTATAACATGTGTTACAGGCAGTAATACAGTGGGAGTTACCTCTCGTTCTCACGCATGTCCTGGGCACAGAGTTATAACGTGTGTTACAAGCAGTAATACAGTGAGAGTTACCTCTCGTTCTCACGCATGTCCTGGGCACAGAGTTATAACGTGTTACAGGGAGTAATACAGTGAGAGTTACCTCTCGTTCTCACGCATGTCCTGGGCACAGAGTTATAACGTGTTGCAGGCAGTAATACAGTGAGAGTTACCTCTCGCTCTCACGCATGTCCTGGGCACAGAGATATAACGTGTTACAGGCAGTAATACAGTGAGAGTTACCGCTCGTTCTCACGCATGTTCTGGGCACAGAGTTATAACGTGTGTTGCAGGCAGTAATACAGTGAGAGTTACCTCTCGTTCTCACGCATGTTCTGGGCACAGAGTTATAACGTGTGTTACAGGCAGTAATACAGTGAGAGTTACCTCTCGTTCTCACGCATGTCCTGGGCACAGAGTTATAACATGTGTTACAGGCAGTAATACAGTGAGAGTTACCTCTCGCTCTCACGCATGTCCTGGGCACAGAGATATAACGTGTTACAGGCAGTAATACAGTGAGAGTTACCTCTCGTTCTCACACATGTCCTCGGCACAGAGTTATAACATGTGTTACAGGAAGTAATACAGTGAGAGTTACCTCTCGTTCTCACGCATGTCCTGGGCACAGAGTTATAACATGTGTTACAGGAAGTAATACAGTGAGAGTTACCTCTCGTTCTCACGCATGTCCTGGGCACAGAGTTATAACATGTGTTACAGGCAGTAATACAGTGAGAGTTACCTCTCGCTCTCACGCATGTCCTGGGCACAGAGTTATAACTTGTGTTACAGGCAGTAATACAGTGAGAGTTACCTCTCGTTCTCACGCATGTCCTGGGCACAGGGTTATAACGTGTGTTACAGGCAGTAATACAGTGAGAGTTACCTCTCGTTCTCACGCATGTCCTGGGCACAGAGTTATAACGTGTTACAGGCAGTAATACAGTGAGAGTTACCTCTCGTTCTCACGCATGTCCTGGGCACAGAGTTATAACGTGTTACAGGCAGTAATACAGTGAGAGTTACCTCTCGTTCTCACGCATGTCCTGGGCACAGAGATATAACATGTGTTACAGGCAGTAATACAGTGAGAGTTACCGCTCGCTCTCACGCATGTCCTGGTGTTATACATTGGGTATAGGGATATAGGTGTATATATGGAGTTATACACGAGGTATAGGGGTATATATGGTGTAATAAATGGGGTATATATGGTGTTATACACGGTTTGTGGGTGTATATATGGTGTTATACATGGGTATAGGTGTATATATGGTGTAATAAATGGGGTATATATGGTGTTATACACGGTTTGTGGGTGTATATATGGTGTTATACATGGGTATAGGTGTATATATGGTGTAATAAATGGGGTGTATATGGTGTAATAAATGGGGTATAAGTGTGTATATATGGTGTTATACAGGGCCCGCAGCATTAATTGCACAAGTCATGACACAGCATAATCCAAACTTCCAGTGACAAAGGCGCTTCAGCACTGAATCCCTTCAGTGTATACACATTGAGGCGCTTCAGCACTGAATCCCTTCAGTATATACACATTGAGGCGCTTCAGCACTGAATCCCTTCAGTATATACACATTGAGGCGCTTCAGCACTGAATCCCTTCGAATCCCTTCAGTGTATACACATTGAGGCGCTTCAGCACTGAATCCCTTCAGTATATACACATTGAGGCGCTTCAGCACTGAATCCCTTCAGTATATACACATTGAGGCGCTTCAGCACTGAATCCCTTCAGTATATACACATTGAGGCGCTTCAGCACTGAATCCCTTCAGTATATACACATTGAGGCGCTTCAGCACTGAATCCCTTCAGTATATACACATTGAGGCGCTTCAGCACTGAATCCCTTCAGTGTATACACATTGAGGCGCTTCAGCACTGAATCCCTTCAGTGTATACACATTGAGGCGCTTCAGCACTGAATCCCTTCAGTATATACACATTGAGGCGCTTCAGCACTGAATCCCTTCAGTATATACACATTGAGGCGCTTCAGCACTGAATCCCTTCAGTGTATACACATTGAGGCGCTTCAGCACTGAATCCCTTCAGTGTATACACATTGAGGCGCTTCAGCACTGAATCCCTTCAGTATATACACATTGAGGCGCTTCAGCACTGAATCCCTTCAGTATATACACATTGAGGCGCTTCAGCACTGAATCCCTTCAGTGTATACACATTGAGGCGCTTCAGCACTGAATCCCTTCAGTATATACACATTGAGGCGCTTCAGCACTGAATCCCTTCAGTATATACTCATTGAGGCGCTTCAGCACTGAATCCCTTCAGTATATACACATTGAGGCGCTTCAGCACTGAATCCCTTCAGTGTATACACATTGAGGCGCTTCAGCACTGAATCCCTTCAGTATATACACATTGAGGCGCTTCAGCACTGAATCCCTTCAGTGTATTCACATTGAGGCGCTTCAGCACTGAATCCCTTCAGTGTATACACATTGAGGCGCTTCAGCACTGAATCCCTTCAGTATATACACATTGAGGCGCTTCAGCACTGAATCCCTTCAGTGTATACACATTGAGGCGCTTCAGCACTGAATCCCTTCAGTGTATACACATTGAGGCGCTTCAGCACTGAATCCCTTCAGTGTATACACATTGAGGCGCTTCAGCATTGAATCCCTTCAGTGTATACACATTGAGGCGCTTCAGCACTGAATCCCTTCAGTGTATACACATTGAGGCGCTTCAGCACTGAATCCCTTCAGTATATACACATTGAGGCGCTTCAGCACTGAATCCCTTCAGTATATACACATTGAGGCGCTTCAGCACTGAATCCCTTCAGTGTATACACATTGAGGCGCTTCAGCACTGAATCCCTTCAGTATATACACATTGAGGCGCTTCAGCACTGAATCCCTTCAGTATATACACATTGAGGCGCTTCAGCACTGAATCCCTTCAGTGTATACACATTGAGGCGCTTCAGCACTGAATCCCTTCAGTGTATACACATTGAGGCGCTTCAGCACTGAATCCCTTCAGTGTATACACATTGAGGCGCTTCAGCACTGAATCCCTTCAGTATATACACATTGAGGCGCTTCAGCACTGAATCCCTTCAGTATATACACATTGAGGCGCTTCAGCACTGAATCCCTTCAGTGTATACACATTGAGGCGCTTCAGCACTGAATCCCTTCAGTATATACACATTGAGGGGCTTCAGCACTGAATCCCTTCAGTGTATACACATTGAGGCGCTTCAGCACTGAATCCCTTCAGTGTATACACATTGAGGCGCTTCAGCACTGAATCCCTTCAGTATATACACATTGAGGCGCTTCAGCACTGAATCCCTTCAGTGTATACACATTGAGGCGCTTCAGCACTGAATCCCTTCAGTGTATACACATTGAGGCGCTTCAGCACTGAATCCCTTCAGTGTATACACATTGAGGCGCTTCAGCACTGAATCCCTTCAGTGTATACACATTGAGGCGCTTCAGCACTGAATCCCTTCAGTATATACACATTGAGGCGCTTCAGCACTGAATCCCTTCAGTATATACACATTGAGGCGCTTCAGCACTGAATCCCTTCAGTATATACACATTGAGGCGCTTCAGCACTGAATCCCTTCAGTATATACACATTGAGGCGCTTCAGCACTGAATCCCTTCAGTATATACACATTGAGGCGCTTCAGCACTGAATCCCTTCAGTATATACACATTGAGGCGCTTCAGCACTGAATCCCTTCAGTGTATACACATTGAGGCGCTTCAGCACTGAATCCCTTCAGTGTATACACATTGAGGCGCTTCAGCACTGAATCCCTTCAGTGTATACACATTGAGGCGCTTCAGCACTGAATCCCTTCAGTATATACACATTGAGGCGCTTCAGCACTGAATCCCTTCAGTATATACACATTGAGGCGCTTCAGCACTGAATCCCTTCAGTATATACACATTGAGGCGCTTCAGCACTGAATCCCTTCAGTATATAGACATTGAGGCGCTTCAGCACTGAATCCATTCAGTATATACACATTGAGGCGCTTCAGCACTGAATCCCTTCAGTATATACACATTGAGGCGCTTCAGCACTGAATCCCTTCAGTATATACACATTGAGGCGCTTCAGCACTGAATCCCTTCAGTGTATACACATTGAGGCGCTTCAGCACTGAATCCCTTCAGTATATACACATTGAGGCGCTTCAGCACTGAATCCCTTCAGTATATACACATTGAGGCGCTTCAGCACTGAATCCCTTCAGTATATACACATTGTAGACAGATAAACAGGACTGGGTAAGGGGGTAAATAGATTGATGAATGTAGGAAAGTTCCCAGATGGACCAATAATCCCTGAAGGGTTAGGGTGTAAGGTTAGAAAACCCCACCAAACCCTCATTGGGATGGTTCCTGGACTCACAATGGGTATTCCCAAAGGATAAGAAAAGTACTCACAGAAACCCCTTGATCCTGAAGTCCTGACAGGCGTGCAGCCCAGTGTGGAGATGCTGCACGGAGTAACACCCAGTGTGGAGATGCTGCACGGAGTAATACCCAGTGTGGACATGCTGCACGGAGTAATACCCAGTGTGGAGATGCTGCACGGAGTAATACCCAGTGTGGACATGCTGCACGGAGTAATACCCAGTGTGGACATGCTGCACGGAGTAATACCCAGTGTGGACATGCTGCACGGAGTAATACCCAGTGTGGACATGCTGCACGGAGTAATACCCAGTGTGGACATGCTGCACGGAGTAATACCCAGTGTGGACATGCTGCACGGAGTAATACCCAGTGTGGAGATGCTGCACGGAGTAATACCCAGTGTGGACATGCTGCACGGAGTAATACCCAGTGTGGACATGCTGCACGGAGTAATACCCAGTGTGGACATGCTGCATGGAGTAATACCCAGTGTGGACATGCTGCACGGAGTAATACCCAGTGTGGACATGCTGCACGGAGTAATACCCAGTGTGGACATGCTGCACGGAGTAATACCCAGTGTGGACATGCTGCACGGAGTAATACCCAGTGTGGACATGCTGCACGGAGTAATACCCAGTGTGGACATGCTGCACGGAGTAATACCCAGCGTGGGGATGCTGCACGGAGTAATACCCAGTGTGGAGATACTGGTGCACGGAGTAATACCCAGTGTGGAGATACTGGTGCACGGAGTAATACCCAGTGTGGGGATGCTGCACGGAGTAATACCCAGTGTGGGGATGCTGCACGGAGTAATACCCAGCGTGGGGATGCTGCACGGAGTAATACCCAGCGTGGGGATGCTGCACGGAGTAATACCCAGCGTGGGGATGCTGCACGGAGTAATACCCAGCGTGGACATGCTGCACGGAGTAATACCCAGTGTGGACATGCTGCACAGAGTAATACCCAGTGTGGACATGCTGCACGGAGTAATACCCAGTGTGGACATGCTGCACGGAGTAATACCCAGTGTGGACATGCTGCACGGAGTAATACCCAGTGTGGACATGCTGCACGGAGTAATACCCAGTATGGACATGCTGCACGGAGTAATACCCAGTGTGGACATGCTGCACGGAGTAATACCCAGTGTGGAGATACTGATGCACGGAGTAATACCCAGTGTGGAGATACTGATGCACGGAGTAATACCCAGTGTGGGGATGCTGCACGGAGTAATACCCAGTGTGGGGATGCTGCACGGAGTAATACCCAGTGTGGACATGCTGCACGGAGTAATACCCAGTGTGGACATGCTGCACGGAGTAATACCCAGTGTGGACATGCTGCACGGAGTAATACCCAGTGTGGACATGCTGCACGGAGTAATACCCAGTGTGGAGATACTGGTGCACAGCCAAGAGTGAGTGTCAAACAGATTGAAGTTAAAAATAATGCTTTATTAATCCATCTAAAAAAGTGGAGGCACACACCCTCCTACGCGTTTCGTGTTACAAAAACACTATCAAGGAGTGTATAAAGTGATAAAGTGTTTTTGTAACACGAAACGCGTAGGAGGGTGTGTGCCTCCAATTTTTTAGATGGATTAATAAAGCATTATTTTTAACTTCAATCTGTTTGGGACCCACTCTTGGCTGTGCACCAGTATGTTTTTTTTGTTTTTCCATGACACAGCATAACACTGGGTATTACTCCGTGCAGCATTGTTCAGAATACAGCGTAACAATGGTGTTATTACTCCCTGCAGCATTAATCACACCAGTCAGGACACGACGTAACACTGGGTATTCTTACTCTCTGCAGCATTAATCGCATAGTTCAGAACACAGCGTAACACTAGGTATTATTACTTCCTGCAGTATTAATTGTACCAGTCAGAACACAGTGTAACACTGGGTATTACTCTCCGCAGTATTAATTGCTTGTCCGGGCACAGCGTAACACTGTTTATTATTACTCCCTGCAGTATTAATCGCAACAGTCAGGATACAGTGTAACACTGGGTATTATTACTCTCCGCAGTATTTCTCGCACAGGACATGCAGCGCTATAAAGAGGTGAAACTTCTCCTGAAGAGCTGGGAGAGTGACTTCCTGGCTCAGCACCGGAGGAAGCCCAGCAAGGTACTGTGTCTGTCTTTGTGTGTCTGTCTTTGTGTGTCTGTCTTTGTGTGTCTGTCTTTGTGTGTCTGTCTTTGTGTGTCTGTCTTTGTGTGTCTGTCTTTGTGTGTCTGTCTTTGTGTGTCTGTCTGTCTGTGTGTGTCTGTCTGTGTGTGTCTGTCTGTGTGTGTCTGTCTGTGTGTGTCTGTCTGTCTGTGTGTGTCTGTCTGTCTGTCTGTGTGTCTGTCTGTGTGTGTCTGTCTGTCTGTCTGTCTGTGTGTGTCTGTGTGTGTCTGTCTGTCTGTGTGTGTCTGTGTGTGTCTGTCTGTCTGTGTGTGTCTGTGTGTGTCTGTCTGTCTGTGTGTGTCTGTCTGTCTGTGTGTGTCTGTCTGTCTGTGTGTGTCTGTCTGCCTGTGTGTGTCTGCCTGTGTGTGTCTGCCTGTGTGTGTCTGCCTGTGTGTGTCTGCCTGTGTGTGCGTGTGTGCGCGTGTGTGACACGAGGATACTGCACAGGGTCTCTGAGGCTCAGGTTTGTCACCTGATCCTTGTTACTTTCTGCTGACAGGTGGACGTGGAAAATGCTCCTGAGGAGACGCAGAGTGAGTAACAAATACACACAGCTCATCCATACGTGTTCCATTGTCACCCATACCCAAAGGGGAGTGAGTAACATACACACAGCTCATCCACACGTGTCCCACTTTCACCTACTGTCACACATACCCAGAGGGAAGTAACATACATACAGCTCATCCACACGTGTCCCACTGTCACACATACCCAGAGGGAAGTAACATACACACAGCTCATCCACACGTGTCCCACTGTCACACATACCCAGAGGGAAGTAACATACACACAGCTCATCCACACGTGTCCCACTGTCACACATACCCAGAGGGAAGTAACATACACACAGCTCATCCACACGTGTCCCACTTTCACCTACTGTCACACATACCCAGAGGGAAGTAACATACACACAGCTCATCCACACGTGTCCCACTGTCACACATACCCAGAGGGAAGTAACATACACACAGCTCATCCACACGTGTCCCACTGTCACACATACCCAGAGGGAAGTAACATACACACAGCTCATCCACACGTGTCCCACTGTCGCACATACCCAGAGGGGAGTAATATACACACAGCTCAGCCACACGTGTCCCACTGTCACACATACCCAGAGGGGAGTGAGTAACATACACACAGCTCAGCCACACGTGTCCCACTGTCATCCACAGTCACACTCGCCCAGAGGGGAGTAACATACACACAGCTCATCCACACGTCCTACCGTCACCAATTACAATCACCTAGAGGATGAGTGAGTAACATACACAATATGCGAGCTACGAATCTGTCCCTCCCCCCACAGAGTGACACAGATAGAAGGGAGCTATGAGTCTGTCCCTCCCCACGCAGGGTGACACAGATAGAAGGGAGCTATGACTCTGTCCCTCCCCCCACAGAGTGACACAGACAGAAGGGAGCTATGAGCCTGTCCCTCCCTGTAACAGGGGAGTTATCCCTGTTAAGGAAATATGCCTCTAATCCAGCAGTGTGGTGGTTAACTGCTGGTAGTCAATTAACAAACACCACCTGCCTGATTAGATTGCTTACAAAAGCCTGTCTTTTGAGACAGGAAGAGAGACTCCTTAGCTCACGTGTGAGCTGAACTTTGGAGACAGGGCAGAGGTTCTTGAGTCTCCCAGGAGAGACTGACCAAGAGAACACAGATCTCTGGAGCTGACAAATAAGACTTCTAAACCTGGATGCTGACATTTTCTGTGCACACACGGGTGCGGTTCCAGGAGAGCAGAGAAGCTTCCCCCTACAGCAGCCAGCTAACAGATAAGACTTTTATTAACAAGACTTTTTATATCTGTTCATTTCATGCTATGTGTTTGGGGCTGGGAGACATGCTTATCTAAGGGAGTCGTGAATTGCATAGTATTTCACTAGAAATACTCCCAAGTGAATAGAAGCTTTGTTTCCCCCGTGTTTGGATGGTTTCTTGATGTTAAGGAAAAGGCACAATAAAGCCTTGTTATAATTTCACCTTACAAAAGTCTCCAATTGTGTACCTCTGTGAGCGTCTGCCTACATATGGTGTCCGAAGTGGGACGAGAGGTCGTCTTTGAAGTTAGAAAGGACCGGAGATTTTTTCTGTGAATTTTTTTTAATGCTTTTTGCCTACAAACAGTCTGAGAAAAAAAACCTCATGCAGCAGAGATCAGAGTTAAAGGGATACACACTGCACTGAAACTTACAAAACCACAGATGGACTCTTTTCCCCAATCCCAAGAGGAGAGAGACTGCTGAAGCAGCTAAACCTTATTTGCCTATCACAAAGTGTAATATGGTCATTGAAATAGGGGTTTTGCCTTCCAGCCATAGTCGGGGTTCAAGAAGTGAGTCAGCCCTTAAAAAGGGATAGGTGTTTGTTGTTTTCAAAAGTTGCGCTGAAGCAGTGAATACAGATGGTGACCCACGAGCGGTACTGATTTTGCAAATAAAGGTTGTCACACCGCATAGGACTACCAGCTGTGAATGGAGTATATGCAGAAAAGTGTGAAAATTGATGTAAGACTGTGCTGAAGCAGGGGAATTTTTAGCAAACAAATGCTCAGTGTAAAATTGCCCTACAGGGGAAAAAGGGATTGCTGAACTGTGTAAAAGGTATTCCAAAGCCAATTGCTGAGTGTTGAGTCACCCTGCCGGGAGTGAAAGAAATATTCCACTGCAAAGAATGTTTCTTTTTCTGCAAGTAAAAAAAAGTCTGCCTATATATGTTGGGAGCAAAACCAGACACCCAAAGTGTGAAGTGTGAATGCCATAATACCCAAAGATGAGACTGAAAATTACTGAACTCAAGCAGAAAACCAAATTCTGTTGCTGAAGCGGAGGAATTGCACCTAGCAAGTAAATGGTGTAAAGCAAACGGAAGTTTTTACCTAGCAACTACACATTCAGCATACCTAATGAGAGATTACACCTAGCAAGTAAATGGTGTAAAGCAAATAGACATTTTACCTAGCAACTGCACATCCTGCACTTCCTGTATACCTGATGAGAGAAAATGCGTGCACAGTACTGCTGATATTGTGGAACTTACCCAAGAAAGAAAAAGTCTACAGAGATGCCTGTGAGAGCTACGACCTCTACAAGCAAAATATGCCCACCTGTAGGACTACCACAATTGGAGGTTCTAGCAAATACAGTGGCAACAGCTGCAATAGCGCCTCCTGAGGTCAGGAAGAAAATTACACCTGATAGCCTATAAATGGAGGACAAGATGCAGCGTTCCTGTAATGAACCCTACCCCACGGAAGAGTGGCCCTTCCAGTCCAATAAAGAGGAAGACATCTCTTACGGGGAACCCGAACCGAGTCACATCCACAAAACACCCCAAGAATGGTGGGGGTGCCTGAACTCGGCACGAACAGAAAAGACCGCCCTCTATGATGACGAATATGGTCGACAAGAGAAAGAGCGGGAGCAGCAGATCACCCAATATTTCTGTCAGCTAAAGCAACTGCAAGAAAAGCCTGGCGTATATAATAAAGCTGCTAAAGTATCAAATAAAGGAGACCCCAGTATTCCGGATGTGACGGAGTCCTCCAAAACAAAAAAGCGGAAAAAGAAAAGCGGTTCTTCACTTACCGTGGAAGGAACAGACACATCCGCAGATCCTGTGGAGGAAAAGGGGGACCGAGTTGCCCTGCAGCCTAGAGAAAATGGAGAATTCGTCCCGCGGTTAACCGAATATCCAGAGGGCCCAAGGCAGAAGTCGTGTACCCCAAAGAAGTGTCTGTCCGGTGCCAACAGTGAGGAACCCTCAACCAACCATCCCAGGGAAGTGGAGCCGGAACCAGTGAGTGACGATCCCTTGACCAGCCCTGAAGATGCCCTGAAAAATGCCAGGCATGACTGTTATATGCTCCGTGAACAATTGAAACAAAAGGAAGATGGTTACAAAGAGCTACAGAAAAATAACGTGAGGCTACAAAAAGATGTGCTCACAATTTACTCTTTAGCCAGGACAGAATTGGACGATCTCAAGACTGAGCTAGATACTGCAAATGCTACTATTTCCGCCATGGATGGAAAGCAGAGCCAATCTGATAAAATGGTGGCTACGCTAAAGCGGAAGTGTGAGGAGGCACTGAAGCAGATGACAGTCTTCCAGCAAGAGGTTCACACTCTTCACATAGAGCTGAATGCCTCACAACAGGAGGTCAACAGTGTCCGGATAGAGGTGGACGTATCTCAGAAAGAGGTTCAGACACTCCGCAGAGCACTGGATGCCTCACATCATGAGACCAACAGCTGCCGCACAGACCTGGAAGTTTCCAGAAAGGAACTACACAGTCACTGAGGAGCTGGACATTTCTAAAGAAACGATTGTCGATCTTAATACAGATCTCCAAGTCTCCCAGAAGGAGCTTCAGATCCTAAACCTGGAGATGGAAGTCTCACGCCAGGAGACAGCCCGCCTCCAAGCAGATATGCAAAAATGGAAGGTGGACTGCAAAGAGGCCCTGAATAGTACAGAGACTGGAAAAAGAGAAAATTCTGAGTTCACAGAACACGTCAAGGAAATGTTGGAAGTAGAACACTAAATGCAGAACCAACTGCAATGTCTGCGTACGCACCTCCAGTATGCTGAGAAGCAGCAAACACTGCAGGAAGAAAAGCTGCAGGCTGCTAAAGAGGTACAAGCGCTGCAGGAACGTCTGAATACCCAGTACGTCCCCACAGAGAAGTATGAGGAGCTAAAGGCCACACTGCATGTCACCAGAGCATCATTGGAGGCGGAGCTTCGATACCAGGTGACTCTGTATGAGAGGGAGCGTGAGAAGGCTCAGAAACTGGAGCAAGAGCTGGAGAGACAGAGAGACTGTTCCATTCCCTTGAGTCAGTACACCAAGGAGAAAACAGACGCAGCGGCAACCTTGATGACAAAAATTACAGAGCTCCAAAACATGAAGGAGACACTGATACAGACTCAGAGAAAGCAAAGTGCGCAGATAAATTCCCTGAGAAGAGACTTGCAAGATGCACTCAAGAAACAGGGATTTCTCGGGGATGAGATTACAGTCCTACAAGGACAAGTATTGACCCTGACTAAGCGTCGGTATCCCACGGCCACAAAAACCCATGAAGACAAGGGTACAGTGAGAGCTGGGAATACCGCTCGTCTGAAAGACCAGGTTTGCAAAATTTGAACCATCTAAACAAGCACTAGCAAAACCTTCAGCCACCCAACAGGCAACAAAAGAAGGTACACGTGCTGAATCAAAACCAGAAGAATCCTTAGATGATGAAGCTGAAAAGATGGGACATTCTCTGGAAGTGGGTGTGGAATTGCAACTTAATCTCAAAGAGGCTGAACTAGCAACCCCATTGAGTGGGAAAAGGGCAGAGAGACAGCTTCAAGAGCAGAAAATTCAAAGGGCTGTTTTTAAACGCTCTGCAACTGCTGCTATACAGTCTGCCTACAATAAGACGAGCATCCGACGCGAGGGAAATCTCATGACCGCGCATGTAGAAAAAAGACTATACTTGGAAAAAGTCCTCCTCGAGCGACTGAGGGGTGCTGATCTCAAGCACCTTCGGGAGGAGACACAAATGAACTGGAGAAAGGGCTCCGATCCCAGCAGGACTGAGGTTCTCTTCCTCCATCCACTCTCATTCAAGTCACAGAGATATCTTGAATGAGAGTGGAAGGATGGGCTTTGGCCGTGGCAAGCCCGAGCTTCCCACAAACAGGGGAGGTATGCAACAGGGGAGTTAACCCTGTTCAGGAAATATGCCTCTAATCCAGCAGTGTGGTGGTTAACTGCTGGTAGTCCATTAACAAACACCACCTGCCTGATTAGATTGCTTACAAAAGCCTGTCTTTTGAGGCAGGAAGAGAGACTGCTTAGCTCACGTGTGAGCTGAACTTTGGAGACAGAGCAGAGGTTCTTGAGTCTCCCAGGAGAGACTGACCAAGAGAACACAGATCTCTGGAGCTGACAAATAAGACTTCTAAACCTGGATGTTGACATTTTCTGTGCACACACGGGTGCGGTTCCAGGAGAGCAGAGAAGCTTCCCCCTACAGCAGCCAGCTAACAGATAAGACTTTTATTAACAAGACTTTTTATATCTGTTCATTTCATGCTATGTGTTTGGGGCTGGGAGACATGCTTATCTAAGGGAGTTGTGAATTGCATAGTATTCACTAGAAATACACCCAAGTGAATAGAAGCTTTGTTTCCCCCGTGTTTGGATGGTTTCCTGATGTTAAGGAAAAGGCACAATAAAGCCTTGTTATAATTTCACCTTACAAAAGTCTCCAATTGTGTACCTCTGTGAGCGTCCGTCTACACTCCCCCCGCAGGGTGACACAGTTACACAGGCAGAAGGGAGCTATGAGTCTGTCCCTCCCCCCGCAGGGTGACACAGCTGTGCCCCGCTGCACTGCTCCTCCCACTTAATTATCTCCCCCTTCCTATTTGATGCGTCTCTTCCCCTCTCAATAACGTCTCCCCATCTCTGCTTTCCCTTTATCCTTACCTCCCTCTCTATAACACATCTTGCAATGTAACACTGTGTTTTGTGAAGCTTAATTAGACACTGCTCTGTCTTTTCCCTCATCAGATCTGTATAAAGAATACAGGACCCTGAAACTAGGGAGGGGTGAAGAGACCCTGTGGGAGAAAGCACCCAGGAAGGGGTGAGGGTGTCTGAGGGGGCTTGTGAGGTGAGTGACGGGAGCACAGACTGAAGGGTTTTGTGAGGTTTGTGAGGGGAGCAGCAGAGACTAGGGGGGTGTTTGTGAGGGGAGCAACAGAGACTGGGGGGGTGTTTGTGAGGGGAGCAACAGAGACTGGGGGGGTGTTTGTGAAAGGAGCAGCTGAGTTTGGGGGGCATGTGAGATGAATCAGGCGAGTAACAGAGACAATGGGGGCTTGTGACTGGGAGGAGCTAGGATTGGGCGATATACCAGTATTTAGTGATATCACGATAACAATCTCCCGAAGTGCCGATATGGAAGATTACCTGTTATCACAATATTATGGTATGCCGGTGATCAGAGGTGCAGCTTTGAAGCTGCCGCT
Organism: Ascaphus truei; assembly: GCF_040206685.1. NCBI lineage: Eukaryota > Metazoa > Chordata > Amphibia > Anura > Ascaphidae > Ascaphus > Ascaphus truei. The sequence goes on from NW_027453821.1 coordinate 193,225, forward strand.
GTGCTGCCCTCTCCCTTCCTGCTTCTGAATGCAGTCTCAGAGAGAGGAGTTTCGGGCAGCAGGCTGCAGCAGGGAAAGGTAGGAACTCCTCCTCACTTTACTTTTGTTAAGCCCTCTACCCCTGGCACTCGCAACCCCTTCCCCTCCCCCCTCCCCCTGGCACACGTAACCCCTTCCCTCACCCCCCAGCCTCCCCCTGGCACACGTAACAACTTCTCCCCTCCCCCCCACCCTCCCCCTGGCACACGTAAACCCTTCCTCTGGCACACGTAACCCCTTCCCCCCCCCCCCAACCCATCCTCCCTCTGGCACACATAACCTCTTCCCACCCCACCCATGGCACATGTAACCCCTTCCCACCCCACCCATGGCACATGTAACCCCTTCCCCCCCCCCCCCACACCCTGGCACATATAACCCCTTCCCCCCCACCCAGGCACATGTAACCCCTTCCCCCCCCCCCCCCCCCAGCCTGGCACATGTAACCCCTTCCCCCCCCCCTGGCACATGTAACCCCTTCCCCCCCCCTAATACACGTAACTCCTTCCCCCCCCACCCGGCACACGTAACCCCTTCTCCCCCCACCCTGCCCGGCACACGTAACCCCTTACCCCAACGCACCCCCTGGCACACGTAACCCCTTCCCCCCCACCCAACCCCTGGCACACGTACCCCTTCTCCCCCCCCTCCCCTTGGCACATGTACCCCTTCTCCCCCCCCCCTCCCCCTGGCACACGTAACCCCTTCCCCCACCGGCACACTTAGCCCCTCCCCCCCCCCCAGGCACACTTAGCCCCTTCCCCCCCGGCACACTTAGCCCCTTCCCCCCCCGGCACACTAAGCCCCTTCCCCCCCCCCCCCCCCCGGCACACTTAGCCCCTTCCCCCCCCGGCACACTTAGCCCCTCCCCCCCCCCGGCACACTTAGCCCCTTCCCCCCCACCCCCCGGCACACTTAGCCCCTTCCCCCCCACCCCCCGGCACACTTAGCCCCTTCCCCCCTCCCCCGGCACACTTAGCCCCTTCCCCCCCCCCGCACACTTAGCCCCCTCCCCCCTCCGCACACTTAGCCCCTTCCCCCCCCCCGGCACACTTAGCCCCTTCCCCCCCCCCGGCACACTTAGCCCCTTCCCCCCCACCCCCCCGCACACTTAGCCCCTTCCCCCCCCACCCCCCGGCACACTTAGCCCCTTCCCCCCCTCCCCCGGCACACTTAGCCCCTTCCCCCCCCCCCCCCGCACACTTATCCCCCTCCCCCTCCGCACACTTAGCCCCTTCCCCCCCCCCCCGGCACACTTAGCCCCTTCCCCCCCACCCCCCCGCACACTTAGCCCCTTCCCCCCCCGGCACACTTAGCCCCTCCCCCACCCCGGCACACTTAGCCCCTCCCCCACCCCGGCACACTTAGCCCCTCCCCCACCCTGGCACACTTATCCCCTCCCCCACCCTGGCACACTTAGCCCCTCCCCCACCCCGGCACACTTAGCCCCTCCCCCACCCCGGCACACTTAGCCCCTCCCCACCCCGGCACACTTAGCCCCTCCCCCACCCCGGCACACTTAGCCCCTCCCCCACCCCGGCACACTTAGCCCCTCCCCCCCGGCACACTTAGCCCCTTCCCCCCCCCCTGGCACACTTAGCCCCTTCCCCCCCGGCACACTTAGCCCCTTCCCCCCCCCGGCACACTTGGCCCCTTCCCCCCCCGGCACACTTGGCCCCTTCCCCCCCCGGCACACTTAGCCCCTTCCCCCCCGGCACACTTAGCCCCTTCCCCCCCGGCACACTTAGCCCCTTCCCCCCCGGCACACTTAGCCCCTTCCCCCCCGGCACACTTAGCCCCTTCCCCCCGGCACACTTAGCCCCTTCCCCCCCCCCCGGCACACTTAGCCCCTCCCCCCCCGGCACACTTAGCCCCTCCCCCCCGGCACACTTAGCCCCTCCCCCCCCGGCACACTTAGCCCCTCCCCCCCCGGCACACTTAGCCCCTCCCCCCCCGGCACACTTAGCCCCTTCCCCCACTTTCCCACTTAACGCCCCCCTCTTCCCCCCGGCACACTTAACCCTCCCCCCGGCACACTTGGCCACTTCCCCCCCCCCCCCCACCCCCCCGGCACACATAGTCCCTTCCCCCCACCCCCGGCACACTTAGTCCCTCCCCCCCCCCCGGCACACTTAGCCCCTTCCCCCCCCCCCCCCCGGCACACTTAGCCCCTTCCCCCCTGGGCACACTTAACCCCTTCCCCCCTCGCACACTTAACCCCTTCCCCCTCGGCACACTTAACCCCTTCCCCCCTCGGCACACTTAACCCCTCCCCCCCCTACCAATTCTCCAATTAGCATAAAGATATAATGCACCTCACTGTCAGTCTGCTCATCGCGCTGCACTGAAGAGCAGGTGCGGGTCTGGCTGCCAGAGAGCAGAGATCTGTGTCGTTACATTTCACACGGGGTGTTTGTGCACCCTCCCCCCGGCACACGTAACCCCTTCCCCCACCCTCCCCCCGGCACACGTAGAGGGCAGAGATCTGTGTCATTACATTTCACACGGGGGTGTTTGTGCACCCTCCTCCCGGCACACGTAACCCCTTCCCCCCCACCCTCCTCCCGGCACACGTAAGCCCTTCCCCCCCACCCTCCTCCCGGCACACGTACGCCCTTCCCCCACCCTCCCCCCGGCACACGTAAGCCCTTCCCCCACCCCTCCCCCGGCACACGTAGAGAGCAGAGATCGTGTCATCACATTTCACACGGGGGTGTTTGTGCACCCTCCTCCCGGCACACGTAAGCCCTTCCCCACCCTCCCCCGGCACAAGTTAAGCCCTTCCCCCACCCTCCCCCCGGCACACGTAAGCCCTTCCCCCACCCTCCCCCCGGCACACGTAAGCCCTTCCCCCACCCTCCCCCCGGCACACGTAAGCCCTTCCCCCACCCTCCCCCCGGCACACGTAAGCCCTTCCCCCACCCTCCCCCCGGCTCCACACGTAGAGAGCAGAGATCTGTGTCATTACATTTCACACGGGGTGTTTGTGCACCCACAGTTTCCCTTTATAATAAGGAAACGTTGGGACTGGCTTTGGCCAGCTTTGAACTTTAAATCACAAATAAGCATATGCTTCATTTATGTAACCCCTTCAGGGCACTGTCACATACCTCACAATGTTTTGCATAGGACACCAAGAAATTGCATTTATTCAGTGCCTGCTAATCAGACGTTGCCGTGACGACCATGGCGGCTTGAATCAGGTTTTGATGAAAAGACGCAAACAAATGACCCCTTTGTCACACAGACTTAGGACCTAAATGTAAACATGTCACTAGTATATTTTATCCCAATTGGTAGCAGCGCAGGAATTGTTATTTGTTTTCCATAAATGTGAGGCCTTTCCCCAGCTGCAAACTTCTGCAGCTGGTAATATGTACGGTCTTTGTTTTACTTATAGAGACCGCTAAGGTTTGATGCGGGGGGGAGGGGGCTGTCACATTGCCGTGAGGGATGAGAACTAATATCGGGGTTTCTCTCCGTGACACTGAACTGAAGATTTCTGACTCATGGGGGGCTCATCTGAATCGTTCTGCTGTGACCCCCGAAGCTCACCCCTAAGGAACGGGGCTCCCTGAAAGCGTCCGCACAGTACTTTGGGATGAAACTTAAAGCCAATCTGGGAGGAGCCTTAAAGGTGAGAGGGTGCGCGTGTGCGCGTGCGTGTGGTATGCCTGTGTATGTCTCTTATGTGCCTATGAGGTGTGTGTGCGCGCCTCTGTGCGTGCGCCAGTGAGTGTGTGGGTGCCTCTGTGTGTGTGTGCGCGCGCCTCTGTGTGTGTGTGCGCACGCCTCTGTGTGTGTGCCTCTGTGTGTGTGCCTCTGTGTGTGTGTGCGCGCGCCTCTGTGTGTGTGCGCGCCTCTGTGTGTGTGCCTCTGTGTGTGTGTGTGTGTGTGTGTGTGCGCGTGCCTCTGTGTGTGTGTGTGTGCGCGTGCCTCTGTGTGTGTGTGTGCGCGCCTCTGTGTGTGTGTGTGTGTGTGTGCGCGCGCCTCTGTGTGTGTGCCTCTGTGTGTGTGTGTACGCGCGCCTCTGTGTGTGTGTGTGTGCGCGCGCCTCTGTGTGTGTGTGTGTGCGCGCCTCTGTGTGTGTGTGTGTGTGCGCGCGCGCCTCTGTGTGTGTGTGTGTGTGTGCGCGCGCAGCCTCTGGTGTGTGTGTGTGTGTGTGCGCGCGCGCCTCTGTGTGTGTGTGCGCGCGCGCGCCTCTGTGTGTGTGTGTGCGCGCCTCTGTGTGTGTGTGTGCGCGCCTCTGTGTGTGTGCGTGCCTCTGTATGTGTGCGCGCCTCTGTGTGTGTGCGCGCCTCTGTGTGTGTGCGCGCCTCTGTGTGTGTGCGCGCGCCTCTGTGTGTGTTGCGCGCGCCTCTGTGTGTGTGCGCGCGCCTCTGTGTGTGTGCGCGCGCCTCTGTGTGTGTGCGCGCGCCTCTGTGTGTGTGCGCGCGCCTCTGTGTGTGTGCGCGCGCCTCTGTGTGTGTGCGGGCGCCTCTGTGTGTGTGCGCGCCTCTGTGTGTGTGCGCGCCTCTGTGTGTGTGCGCGCCTCTGTGTGTGTGCGCGCCTCTGTGTGTGTGCGCCTCTGTGTGTGCGCCTCTGTGTGTGTGTGTGCGCGCCTCTGTGTGTGTGTGTGCACGCCTCTGTGTGTGTGCGCGCGCCTCTGTGTGTGTGCGCGCGCCTCTGTGTGCGCGCGCGCCGCCTCTGTGTGCGCGCGCGCCTCTTGGTGTGCACGCGTGTGCGCGCCTCTGGGTGTGTGTGCGCGCCTCTGGGTGTGTGTGTGTGTGTGTGTGTGGTGCGAGCGTCTCTCGGTGTGTGTGTGCGCGCGCGCCTCTG
>NW_027453821.1:203081-274689 GCF_040206685.1 Ascaphus truei
GTGTGTGCCTCGGTGTGTGTGCCTCGGTGTGTGTGCCTCGGTGTGTGTGCCTCGGTGTGTGTGCCTCGGTGTGTGTGCCTCGGTGTGTGTGCCTCGGTGTGTGTGCCTCGGTGTGTGTGCCTCGGTGTGGTGCCTCGGTGTGTGTGCCTCTGTGTGTGTGCCTCTGTGTGTGTGCCTCTGTGTGTGTGCCTCTGTGTGTGTGCCTCTGTGTGTGTGCCTCTGTGTGTGTGCCTCTGTGTGTGTGCCTCTGTGTGTGTGCCTCTGTGTGTGTGCCTCTGTGTGTGTGCCTCTGTGTGTGTGCCTCTGTGTGTGTGCCTCTGTGTGTGTGCCTCTGTGTGTGTGCCTCTGTGTGTGTGCCTCTGTGTGTGTGCCTCTGTGTGTGTGCCTCTGTGTGTGTGCCTCTGTGTGTGTGCCTCTGTGTGTGTGCCTCTGTGTGTGTGCTCTGTGTGTGTGCCTCTGTGTGTGTGCCCTCTGTGTGTGTGCCTCTGTGTGTGTGCCTCTGTGTGTGTGCCTCTGTGTGTGTGCCTCTGTGTGTGTGCCTCTGTGTGTGTGCCTCTGTGTGTGTGCCTCTGTGTGTGTGTGCGCGCCTGCCTCTGTGTGTGTGCGCGCCTGCCTCTGTGTGTGTGCGCGCCTGCCTCTGTGTGTGTGCGCGCCTGCCTCTGTGTGTGTGCGCGCCTGCCTCTGTGTGTGTGCGCGCCTGCCTCTGTGTGTGCGCGCCTGCCTCTGTGTGTGTGTGCGCGCCTCTGTGTGTGTGTGCGCGCCTCTGTGTGTGTGTGCGCGCCTCTGTGTGTGCGCGCGCCTCTGTGTGTGCGCGCCTCTGTGTGTGCGCGTGCGCCTGTGTGTGTGTGCGCCTGTGTGTTTGTGCGCCTGTGTGCGTGCGCGCCTCTGTGTGCGTGCGCGCCTCTGGGTGCGTGCCCGCCTGTGGGTGTGTGTTTGCCCGCCTGTGTGTTTGCCCGCCTGTGTGTGTGCCCGCCTGTGTGTGTGCCCGCCTGTGTGTGTGCCCGCCTGTGTGTGTGCCCGCCTGTGTGTGTGCCCGCCTGTGTGTGTGCCCGCCTGTGTGTGTGCCCGCCTGTGTGTGTGCCCGCCTGTGTGTGTGCGCGCCTGTGTGTGTGCGCGCCTGTGTGTGTGCGCGCCTGTGTGTGTGCGCGCGCGCACGCCTCTGTGTGTGTGTGCGCCTCTGTGTGTGTGTGCGCCTCTGTGTGTGTGTGTGTGTGTGTGTGCGTGCGCGGCGCGGCGCGCCTCTGTGTGTGTGTGCGCCTCTGTGTGTGTGTGTGTGTGTGTGTGTGTGTGTGTGTGTGTGTGTGCGTGCCGCGCGCGCGCGCCTCTCGGTATGTGTGTGTGTATGCGCGCGCCTCTGTGTGTGCGCGCGCCTCTGTGTGTGCGCGCACCTCTGTGCGTGTGCGCGCCTGTTTGTGTATGTGTGCGCGCGCCTGTGTGTGTGTGCGCGCCTGTTTGTGTATGTGTGCGCGCCTGTGTGTGTGCGCGCGCCTCTGTGTGTGTGTGTGTGTGTGTGTGCACCTCTGTGTGTGTGTGTGTGTGTGTGTGTGTGTGTGTGTGTGTGTGCGCGCCTCTGTGTGTGTGTGTGTGTGTGTGTGTGTGTGTGTACGCGCCTCTGTGTGTGTGTGCGCGCGCCTGTGTGTGTGTGTGCGCCCCTCTGTGTGTGTGTGTGTGTGTGTGTGTGTGTGTGTGTCTCTGTGTGTCTCTGTGTGTGTGTGCGCGCGCGCGCGCGCGCCTCTGTGTGTGCCTCTCTCTCTCTGTCTGTGTGTGTGTGTGCCTGTGTGGGTGCCTCTGTGTGCGTGCGTGTGTGTGTGCCTCAGTCTGTGCTGATCTTATTTTTCAGAACTCCATTGGATCTCTCCGCTTTCCGTGCACTCTGAGGGTGTGTGTGCCTCGGTGTGTGTGCCTCGGTGTGTGTGCCTCGGTGTGTGTGCCTCGGTGTGTGTGCCTCGGTGTGTGTGCGCGCCTGCCTCTGTGTGTGTGCGCGCCTGCCTCTGTGTGTGTGCGCGCCTGCCTCTGTGTGTGTGCGCGCCTGCCTCTGTGTGTGTGCGCGCCTGCCTCTGTGTGTGTCTCTCTGTGTGTGTGTGCCTCAGTCTGTGCTGATCTTATTTTTCAGAACTCCATTGGATCTCTCCGCTTTCCGTGCACTCTGAGGGTGTGTGTGCCTCTGTGTGTGTGCCTCTGTGTGTGTGCCTGTGTGTGTTCTCTCCGCTTTCCCTGCACTCTGAGGGTGATATGGGCAATGTAGATGGTAAATAATACCCAACACCTTAGCCAGTTCTGGTTTGTTATTGGGACCGTACCAAAGATCCTCTTTACATTGATAACCCTTGGTTGTCCAGTCCTGAACAACCTCAGCAGTTAATTGTTTGTAGAAAGACATAAGATCTAATGGCACAATAACTGGTATGTCAGTGGGTTGTGTAGTTATAGCATATGCCTGCACATAAGGCCGTCTGGCCGCCTGCTTGACAGTGGAGTCGGCAAAAGCATTTCCCTGTGACAGTGGGTCAGTCATGTTCGTGTGTGCTGCAACTTTAATTACAGCTAGTGAGCGAGGGATGAGCAGCTGTGATAAATCGCCGCAGACGCCAGAGGGCGCCAAACTCATGTCAACTCCAAATGCATATCGCAAATCTGTGTATATGGTTACAGTTTTACCCGTAGCTAGAATACATGCACGGGTTAAAGCAACTAATTCTGCTATCTGAGCAGAAAAGTGAGAAGAAAGGGAGTTCCATTCCAGCACTTCAGTACTGCTTACCACAGAATATCCTGTACACCTTGTACCGGTTGTGTCAATAAGAGAACCCGTCCACAAAGATCTCTAAATCTGGTGATTTAGGATGCAAGAATAAAAAGGCGACTTACAAATTAAATGGAGATATATTGGGGGAATCCTTGATGGAGAAGGATTTAGGAGTGCTTGTAGACTGCAGGCTTAGCAATAGTGCCCAATGTCATGCAGTAGCTGCAAAGGCAAACAAGATCTTATCTTGCATGAAACGGGCAATGGATGGAAGGGATGTAAACATAATTAGGCCCGTTTACAAGGCATTAAGTAAGACCACACCTTGAATATGGAGTACAATTTTGGGCACCAATCCTAAGAAAAGACATTATGGAACTAGAGAGAGTGCAGAGAAGAGCCACCAAATTAATAAAGGGGATGGACAATCTAACATGAGGAGAGGCTAGCTAAATTAGATTTATTTACATTAGAAAAGAGGCGTCTAAGAGGGGATATGATAACTATATACAGATGTAGCCAGGTCCCCCTTGTCATAGCTGACCCCCCTCCTTCCTCAGCGCACTGCCGCCTCGCGTGAGGGAGTGAGGGGGCAGGTGCGCGAGCAACGTGTTACCTTAGCGAGCGGGCCGGTTGCCGGGGACGCGAGCGGGCCGGTTGCCGGGGACGCGAGCGGGCCGGTTGCCGGGGACACGAGCGGGCCGTTGTTAAGGCCGTGGTCGCGTTGCTGCGGTCTCGGCGGCTCGCGGAGCAGGGCGCCGCCATTGATAGATGTGTTGCGCATGCGCAAGGGCACCGGAGCGCCGGGAGGAACACAGAGGTTGGCGCATGCGCAAAAGAAATGCGTACGAGGCCCCTGCAAGGGAGAATAGCTCCCAAGAGTAGCAGCCCCCAGGGTGCACAGGGGCAGAGCCACATGATTCCAGGGAGCCAATAGGGTTACAGTATCTCCCCAGGAGGGAGATAGATACATTTCGTGGGCTCTACGCAGTTAGTTATTGTTTGACCGGAGCAGCTAAGGGAAGGAGGTAGGGTGCATGAGTCAGTGACTCTCTGCACTAGTCCAGCATTCCCCTAGGCCCCAGATAGCCCTGAGTTACCAGTAGCTGAGTGCTATAGGGACAGTGTGACGGGAGCTTTGTGACAGGCTATTAATAATACACCAAAAATATATATATATATATATATATAACTGGGTTGAACTGGGACGAGACTTAGATATGATAAAATATAATTTATTCCTTGATAAAGGTGAACACACAAAATATACAAATAACAGGCAAAATATAGACACTTACTTAAAGATTAGGACAAGAAAGCCATCAGGATACAGGATGTGCCATTTCTTCCATAATTCAGTTGCAGATGAAGACATCACAGCAATACATGAAGATCATGAAGACCATACATGAAGACAATAGCCCTAGGCTGAGCCTGGTTCTTATACAATTATTTCCCTTTGAACACAACCTAAACCCAGCCCCTCTCATAAATCAGCGGTGACGTTGACAGTTTTCCTCAGAGTAAAACTCCTCCCACCCCACGACGTTTAAAAACTGCTTTTCCCTATCTAAATAACTTCATAACTTCAGTTCAGTAGTACTTACTGGCACGTGAGACATTAATGCATTCCGTCACGCATGACGCTCCCAATGAGACTACATATTACCGTGTAATATTAAAATTAAGAGAGATATTAATATCTGGCTCTTAGTATCTGTTAGATATCAAGTGTTTAGAATCATTAGTTGGGGCTCGGTCCTACGAATACACATATGTAACTCTTAGCATGTTCAGCCGAGGACATCTCATAATATTCTTATATTTAATAAGGTCACTCATTCTGATCTCTGCTTGGGTAACCGCCCCCTGGCCCCCATCAATAAATCTCTTTGAAGCAGGGACCCCTGGGTAGTGGACATTTGTCACCTGGTGTTAGATTTCACGCCCAATGCCCCAGCCTGGGTCTAGCTGTCTCTAGCAATATTCCCTTGGCCTGCAAATTAGGTATTAACATACTGTGCACCAAAAACCCCTTCTGCTTTTCACACCCAACTTCAATCAAGCCTTTTGAAGTCCAGATTTTCTGAAAAGACACCCCACAGTTGTATTTTCTTAAACTGTAGCTTATTAACCCCTTAAGCCCCAGTGTGTGTGGTGCAGACACTGGCCCAGAAACAATACATTTTTTACAGGGGAATAAGCATTTGGATATTGAAGCGAGGTAAAAACACATTACTGGACCTCAGTCCAGTTAACCCCTTGCTTCCCAGGTGAGGGTAGAGGGTGGCCAATTGGGGTGTAAACACTTAAATCCCGGGCCAAATCCTCTCGATCGTCACACCTCCCCTGCTCAAGGGGTGCCTGGTGCCCCAGCTGCCTCCCCCTGGCACTGGGATACCACTGGCGCCCTTGAAGCACCCAATAAGTCCTGAGGGGTTGGCCTGGCAAAATTGTCCTCCGGCATTGTTCAGTACATTGTCCTGGCCACAGTGGATAGTGAAATCTAGATCCTGCGGAGCAGGGCTCCACCGTGGCCGCCGGGCGTTCTCCTTTGCCTCCCTCTGCCCCCCACCCAGTGCCTGGTGAACCAAGTCCATGGTGAAGGGGCCCCTTTGCAGACCAGGCTGCACACTGCCCAGAGACTGGCATGTTTCTGCACCTGCTGGAGACCAGCTATCCAGCACAGACCGTCTCTTTCCTGTCAACCAAGTCTGGGAAAGAGCTATGTCACTATCCTGTAGGGACCCTACCTGCCCTGGCTCTGTGCCCACCTGTAGCTGCTCTGCTATACTCCTGACTCTCCTCCCTGGCTGCCTATCTACCCACAGCCCCTCCTTTGGGAACCCTGGGGAATCTGTCAGAGGGGTCACTCCTGGCCAGTCAGAACAAGGGACCTTCTGCCTAACTAGCCCATCCCTAGCTTCTGTCAGCTTCCTAACACCCACTGACCTATCTCCCCCTGCTCCACGGTGTCTCCCTGCTTAGCATCCCCTAGGCCCAGCACCTCAGCCCCTGCTGATGACTCCTGCTGCTTACCTCCCTGCAGCCCACCTGCACTCCTCTCCCCCCTGGGCAATCCTAACTCAGACCCTGGAACTTCCTGAGTGCATTTATTCCTGAGTGCACCCCGGATACCCCCAGCCCATAGCAAGGCTGCAAAAGGGGGTTGCTGATCTGAGACACCCCTGAGGCTCTGCCAGGGTAATGGGAAATTCTAGCTGCAATACCTGCTGCTGTACCTCCCCGGCTACCACTTGCCCTTCTCCCACTGAGATCTGATGCTGGCTACCTACCTGCAGCCCCCCTCACTCCGCTTCTCCCTAGCTAATCCTAACCTGGATCCTAGGGACACCTGAGTGAGGCCATCTCCCTGACACTGTCTTCCCATTACCGGGGATGAGCTCAGGGTTGCTGGTGCAGATGCACCCACCTTAGCTCCTGGCTGGCAGGTAATCTGGGGGTGGTCTAACTTTGCCACAACCCCTGATACCTCCAGCCCATAGCAAGGCTGCAGCAGTGGGGCTCTTAACCGAGAGTCCCCTTGCTGCTACGCCAGGGTAATGGGGAAGCCTGGCTGCCCTACAAGCTGCCCTTCCTTCCCCTCCCCTGGTACCCCTATCTCCTGCCACCCCCCGGTCACCCCTATAGTCATAGGGAAAAATAAGTCAGGGTCAGTCTGCGACTTGGTCTGGTTTACCTCGTTGGTCCCCGCAGAGACCGCCGCCTTCGTTGGTCCCAATTGCAGGGGGACTGGAGTGGCCGCCGCCGGCACCATCTGGGCTGGGCAGCAAAGGGCCGCCGCCGCGACAGCACCCGGGTTGGGTACAGGTACAACGGTGCAGGACAAGGGTCCCAGGTCTTTGTGGAGGAACACAGCTCCATGCAAACCTGGTAAAATAACCCCCTCCCGCAAACCCTGTCCCTCCCCCCAAATAAAATTGCCGCCGGCAGGATGCCGGAGAGGCGGCTTCTTCTCCACCGCCGCCGCAGGTTCTCCGCCGGGATCAGGTGGATGGCCGCTGCTCTCCGCCGCTGTTGCCGATGCAGCCCGTCCAGGTTCTCCAGGAGACGTCCCGAGGAGGGTTGTCGCCGTGGCTGGGCGGGAGCCATCAGAGGATGCCGCTAACTGGGTCATCTTTTCCGCAGCTCGTGAGCGCTGGCCCTGAGGGGCTTCTTCGCCCGACTGCGCACGGTCCGGGCACTGGGCATTATCGTGGCCCATTTGTTGGCAGTGCCGCAGCGGCTGCCGGTGCTTCTCCGCCACCGGTGGACTAACCCCAGCAAGGGGCAACGGAGTCCAGAGCGGAGTTGCTTGAGCGCCGGGCTCATTCCAGAGCTCCTCCGCCGCCGGTGGACTAACCCCAGCAAGGGGCAACGGAGTCCAGAGCGGAGTTGCTTGAGCGCCGGGCTCTGGGAAGGGATAAGCGGGTCGGTGTGGTACCGACGCCCGAAACTGGGTCCACTTCGCCGGGAACCACGTCTTGCCCAACGCACACACCAGTGCTAGCTCTTTCAGGGAAAATGGACAGGCCGCCGCAACGGCCGTTACCTCTCCTGGTGCAAGACTTCTGTGGTCTCCGAGACCACCCGCTCCCTCCACAAGTCTCTGCCGTCCCAGAGCTGGGTCCATTCCCTGCTCTCCGGGCGGTTTGATGGTTACAGCAGCTGCAGCTGTGGATTTTTGCTCAGCCTGCCGGGTTTCATGCTCACCGATTGCTGTCTCTCTCTCAGCCTTGCTGGCTGCTGGTCCCCGCGCCGACTTGATGCACTCCTCCGGTCTCGGTGCCCGGCTCCAGTCAGACGGATGGCCGGCACTTTGGTTCTGGAGGCAATGCTTCTCACAAGTAGGGGAACAGTGAGGAGGTGCCATATCTTGTGTTATATGTTGTACACTGTGTGTTCAATATCTTTAGTCCCAGGAACTTGCAATTACCATCAAGTTCCCACTGTATCACAGTACCCCGCAGAATACTGTAATCCAGGTCCAGTTCAATCCCGCCGCTTGCCACCAGTTTTATTAATAAGCCTGTGACGGGAGCTTTGTGACAGGCTATTAATAATACACCAAAAAAAAAATATATATATAACTGGGTTGAACTAGGACGAGACTTAGATATGATAAAATATAATTTATTCCTTGATAAAGGTGAACACACAAAATATACAAATAACAGGCAAAATATAGACACTTACTTAAAGATTAGGACAAGAAAGCCATCAGGATACAGGATGGGCCATTTCTTCCATAATTCAGTTGCAGATGAAGACATCACAGCAATACATGAAGATCATGAAGACCATACATGAAGACAATAGCCCTAGGCTGAGCCTGGTTCTTATACAATTATTTCCCTTTGAACACAACCTAAACCCAGCCCCTCTCATAAATCAGCGTTGACGTTGACAGTTTTCCTCAGAGTAAAACTCCTCCCACCCCACAACGTTTAAAAACTGCTTTTCCCTATCTAAATAACTTCATAACTTCAGTTCAGTAGTACTTACTGGCACGTGAGACATATTAATGCATTCCGTCACGCATGACGCTCCCAATGAGACTACATATTACCGTGTAATATTAAAATTAAGAGAGATATTAATGGCCAATTGGGGTGTAACCCCTTTAATTACCGGGCCAAATCCTCTCGATCGTCACAGACAGGCCCTAGATTAGGGACCCTGCCCCATTAGCCGTTTGCTAGTAGGGACACAGTGGACGCTGCGGTTCCTGCTGAGAGACTTGGGCTGAAGTCTCCTCGCATTAAAGAGAGCTGGACTATTTTCAGGGTGGGATCGCCCCTGACGGATCACCACGCGGGTGGATCCTGGATGTCGTGTGGGAGCTCGTTTGATCCTTTGAGAAGATCCTTTAACGCCAGGTGCCGCCGCACCAGGCAGGTATCGTTATAAGTGCACCAACTGAGTACTCACACGGGACTAGTGGCTGCGCACACATATCCATATCATTTAAAGGGACATATTGTGTGGGTCACTGGACACGGGTGGGATCATCCGGTGGGAGGAAGTTGCGTTCTACGAGACGCCGTAGTAGTGTCTCCTCTAGGGAGGGACACCTGTTATTTATGTTGATGGTATATGTATCTAAAGTTCCTAAGTAAACGTTATTGGTTATCATACTTAAGGTGTGCGAGTATTTGTATATTGTCCTGCGAGGATCACTCCCCCTCTGGTGGGAGCCATCGCAGGTGGAGGCGCTGCACCGAGTACGAGGTTACTCTTATTATTCCTATAATTGCCCCAGGTTCCCCGTGGCGGAAGCTCAGCCCTCCTGTGAGCCTAACAGGTAAAGCACCACACCTGGTAACATTGTATGTTCTCCGCACCCACACTATATCTGTGATTGGGTGGGGTGGAATACCCGTTACATTTGGAGGCGCTGCTGAGATTCAGACTGGGGTGCCCTATTCAAACCAGTATCATAAAAGATCAGCAACATGGTGATTCCCTCACGTCAAGAGGTCCATGCGTGGGCCATCTCCGTCCTGGAGCCCCCTAGTTACGTAGTGGCTGTAGGGAACGTTCCAGCATTAGTAGCAGAGACTGACATCCGGGACTCGCTGAAGGAGCTCATAGGGTCAAATAAAGTATGGTACCGGGGCAGGGTGTTCGACACTAATTTTTATTGGAGCGCCCTACTATTCACTGTGGGGCGGGACATATGCCAAGAGACGGCTCCGAACACTCTAGTAGCCCCCGAGGGCCCGCCAGAAGGCTACCCCCTTATATACTCGGACTTGCCAGTAATATGGGAAATTTTTTCACCAAAGGCCCCTCCTCAGGCTTCAGATGAACCGTCTACCAGTACTTGGACCCCACTTGCACCAGTGTCAAGTACCCCAAACCGGGTTGACCGTCCCCAACCCAAAGTCTCCTTTACCCCAAGCGCCCTCACGTGAGCCACTAGTTGGGCTGACAGTCCGCCCTCTCCACCAGACACCGCACCCCGCGAGGCGAACTCCCGGCCTATCAGAGAGAGGGTAACTAATGAAGGTTCCATAATGGGGGTGACGCTACCCCATTTCGTAGAAGCCATCACCATGGCCTCCCAGTCTCAAGGCTACCGGAAACTCAAGGCCTTCTCGGGAGTACTTCCAATACCCCCGGGGGAGGAAGGGATAGACCTTTGGAGGGAGAACGCATTAAAAGTCGTAGAGGAATGGTCGTGCCCTGACACAGTAAAACGGCAGCGTATCATGGAGTGTCTCAGGCCTCCCGCTTCTACCATTGTAACCATCCACAGGGACCAACACCCAGAGTTGACGGCGTTGGAGATAGTGGAGTTCCTGTTAGAAGCGTACGGACTAGCAGAAGATGGAGCGATCTGGACGAAGTACTTCAATCTTTATCAGAAGGAGGGAGAGGACTTGTCAGCCTTTATACACCCAGTGGATGTTTGGACTGGGGCGCTCCCTGGGATGTGTGGCTAGAAAATGCTACAACGCCTGTAATTATTAAAATATTGAAAAATGTAAAAATTATGTTTGGTGTAAAAAGAGTATAAAAATATATACTGGCCCTTTTGATGTTTTTTTTGGCTGCTGCTTGACCTTGAAGAAGGGAACCCCGTGTCCTTCTTAATGTGGCAATGGGGGTATGAAGACGGTCAGCGCAAGACTCATGGACCTCACGATGTTGATGGAATGGGATAAAGTTGAATAAAAAATGGAATAAAAACACAGTATTAATGCATGACATCCACATGTGTGGGGAATAAAGGGGGGGATGTAGAGGATATGATGGAAGGGGTGATAGTGGATTTCCACTAAATATACAATAAATGAAACCTAAACATATAGTTTCAGTGACTCACACGGGCTTGTGTGAGACTTCGCCCTCAACGCAGACTGTAGTTGGTAAATGCAGACTCCTATGGTGGAGTCACAATAAACATAAAACTCACACGGCCTAATGTGAGTTCTTGCCCTCAGAGGGTGATGTCAGCCTGTATAGGTGATGTGGAATCGTCTCAGCAAAATATCCCCCAATAGGTGTAGTGTGTGAGTGGCTCCTCTCCCCGTTGCCCATAGACCAAAAAATATGTGCAAAACCAGGGTTAGCAATATAACAGATCTTTATTGGTAACAGTTAAAACATAATCAAAACAAGCATACACGTTGTAAAAACATAAACGTTATAAAACAAGGTGAATAAACAAAAAGCACACTCACACTGAATTGCAACAGGTTCCTGACAAAGCTTACTGCGAAACGCGTTGTTCCCTGCTGGAGCTCATTGAGAGAGGGACCCAGCCGACCGCAGGACATCCGGTGTAGATCCTCTCTTCCGGTTCCACTGCCGGACGCGCCAGTGAGAGCAACAACGGAGGAGGAGATCTTGCAGGATCAAACCACGCGGCTGATGCTGGGCAACAAGAGTTGCAATTCAGTGTGAGTGTGCTTTCTGTTTATTCACCTTGTTTTATAACGTTTATGTTTTTACAACGTGTATGCTTGTTTTGATTTATGTTTTAACTGTTACCAATAAAGACCTGTTATATTGCTAACCCTGGTTTTGCACATATTTTTTGGTCTATGGGCAACGGGGAGAGGAGCCACTCACACACTACACCTATTGGGGGATATTTTGCTGAGACGATTCCACATCACCTATACAGGCTGACATCACCCTCTGAGGGCAAGAACTCACATTAGGCCGTGTGAGTTTTATGTTTATTGTGACTCCACCATAGGAGTCTGCATTTACCAACTACAGTCTGCGTTGAGGGCGAAGTCTCACACAAGCCTGTGTGTCACTGAAACTATATGTTTAGGTTTCATTTATTGTATATTTAGTGGAAATCCACAATCACCCCTTCCATCATATCCTCCACCCACACCCCCCCCTTTATTCCCCACACATGTGGATGTCATGCATTAATACTGTGTTTTTATTCCATTTTTTATTCCATTTTATTCAACTTTATTCCGTTCCATCAACATCGTGAGGTCCATGAGTCTTGCGCTGACAGCCTTTATACACCGCCTGCAGCTGGTCTTGGGAATCCTACTCAATCGTAAGCTGATTCCTGCCTCTGGGATGGATGAAGCGCTCCATAAGCAGTACCTGCGGGGATCAAGCCCCACTCACCCCATAGCCAATATGCTCCGCAGCAAAATAATGGACGGGGGTCCCTCTATATTCACCGATTTGCTGCGCCAAGTGAAAATGCAGGAGGCACATGTTATGCTACACTCTACCGCAAAACCTAGGACCCCCTCTGTCTCCAAGGGAAAGGGCTCTATGGAAAAGAAGGAAGAATCTGCTGCCCCGTCTAAGGGGTACAAGCCAAGAATGGCCACTTCTCCAACGATTGTCTGGAGAGGGAGAACCCTCCGGAAGAAAACCCTCCCGATAGAAGAAACACAGCCCGGTCAATGGTAGGCCGAGTACAGACGTCCGAGTCTGACTCAGAACCCCCTCCTGGAACCCCAGAGGCCCCTTCTGACTCCGGCCCCAGTGATGACGCCTCACCCAGGGAAGCTTACAGTCAAGTAGGCCCCGCGGCCATCGTGCCCGTTGTACTGGAAGGGATCTACGCATCGGCCCTACTGACACGGGGTCACAAGTGACCATAATATACCGCAAGTTCTATGACCAGCACCTCCAACACTGCCCCCTGAGGCCGGCCGAACATATGAAGGTTAGGGGGTTAAGTAATGAAGACTACCCCATCGATGGGATTGTAAGGGTTCAACTGGAAATACTCCAACTGAACACCGGCAAGAAACATCCCATGCATGTAGCGGCGATGGTATGCCCGGAACCCCAAGACCAATGCAAGTATCCGATCATCTTGGGAACCAATACTGATATAGTACAAGCTGTAATCAGAGCGTACCTGAAAGAGACCAACGCGTTACCGCTAGCCAATTCGCTTCTAGATCCCGTCTTACGAGAAGAGTGCCACCGGGTATATGCCTTGGAGCGTCATGGGGACCTCTACAATCGTCAACGCGGACTGACGACCATATTACCAGGGGGAGTGCAAAGAATGGCCGTCTGGTGCTGTTACCCCGGACGAGAGGAGGACGATCATCGCTTCTCTCTGGAGAGTACCCCCGAGGAAGAAGTTCAGAGAGGGTATAGGATACTACCCGAAGTGAGGAAACGGACGACTGAAATTCCCCACGAACTTACGTCTATGTGCAGAACATCTCTCCATTCCCGATGGACCTTGATGCCGGACAGAGTCTGGGTTGCATATATCCGGTCAGCCCGGTGGAAACAACGCCCCAGGTGAATGCGGCAAGGGTGAGTGAGCGACTAGTCGATTTGGACTTCAACTTCGGCGAGTCGACATTGCCCACTGAGTGGAAAGAACGGCTGAGAACCCAGTTGAATAAACGACGGACTGTGTTCTCCACGAGTGAGATGGATGTGGGGTGCAGTCGAAGCGCCCAACATACCATTCGACTGAGTGATGCCACCCCGTTCCGGGAACGCTCTCGTCGCATCGCCCCGCGGGATGTGGACGATGTGAGGAACGTCATACAGGAAATGGGGACCGCTGGGATTTTGACAGTCTCGGGGCCCCTACGCATCACCCATAGTGGTGGTGAGGAAAAAGATCGGATCCGTACGACTGTGTGTCGACTATCGAATCCTGAACAATCGTACGATACCGGACCAGTACAACCTTCCTCGCATTGAAGAGATCCTGAATGCGCTGAACGGAAGCCAATGGTTCAGCGTGCTCGATCTACGATCTGGGTACTATCAGGTACCTATGAATGCGGAGGATCAGGAGAAAACAGCCTTCGTCTGTCCCCTGGGGTTCTACCAATTCACCCGTATGCCCCAAGGTATATGTGGGGCCCCGGCTACCTTCCAGCGACTGATGGAGAAGACTATCGGGGACATGAACCCTCGGGAGTGTCTTGTATACCTGGACGACATCATTGTCTTCAGAAGAACTCTGGAGGAGCATGAAGAAAGGCTGCTTAAAGTAATAGACCGTCTTGGGAAGGAAGGGTTGAAATTGTCCTTAGACAAGTGCAGATTTTGTCACACCTCGGTGACCTATGTGGGGCACATCGTGTCTGCTCAAGGGATCGCCACCGACCCAGCCAAAGTAGAAGCGGTCGTGAACTGGCCGCGTCCCGAGAATGTCACAGAACTACGATCCTTCCTGGGGTTCTGTGGGTATTACCGTCTCTTTGTGGAAGGGTACTCTAGTAGAGCTAAACCCCTGAATAATCTGTTGAAGATATACCCTGAAGATACCGGAAGGAAGGCTGTATCGGCCCGCCAACCGTTTGGGGATAAATGGACGCCTGAGTGTGAACAGGCCTTCCTGAAATTGAAGAAATGCCTGACCGAAGCGCCGGTGCTTGCGTATGCGGATCCCGAACAACCATACATTCTGCATGTGGATGCCAGTCTCAATGGACTGGGCGCCGTTTTGCACCAGAAGCACCCCGAAGGGCTTCGGCCGGTAGCCTACATCAGCCGCTGTCTGACACCCAGTGAACAGAGATACCCCGTCCACAAGTTAGAGTGCCTGGCTCTCAAATGGGCCATCACGGAAAAACTCCACGACTACCTATACGGTGTTACGTTTGAGGTAAGGACGGATAACAATCCCCTCATGTACATCAATACCTCGGCCAAATTGGATGCAGCCGGACACCGATGGCTGGCCGATCTGAACAATTACCGCTTCTCCCTGAAGTATAAGCCGGGACCTTTGAATGTCGGGGCTGACGCCCTCTCCCGACAGCCAGGGTTAAGTGCTACTCAAGATGATGAGGAATGGGAAGAACTCCCAGGACCCGGGGTGCGAGCTATGTGTAGCACTGCCGCCATCGTCAACGATCAAGTGGCCTTCTCAGAATTAAGGGTTGCAGATTCTTTGGGATGCCAGTCGCAGGCTGTCCCAGCCACCTACTGTGATCCAAAAGGGATGAACATCACGCATGACAAAGTGCTACGGTGGAAAGATCTGGTAGACTATCAAATACGAGATCCTGTCGTTAGTATCATTAGGCAAGCCGTCGAAAGGAAGAACCCAGCCCTTCTGAAGCGTGCCCCCAACGACTTGGTGGCCTTGCTCATGCGGGAAGTGGATACATTCGAAATAGACGACTGCTTTCTCTATCGGGTGGTGCAATACCACAACCACCCGGATAGGCGACAACTAGTCCTTCCTAGGAACTTGCAATACATGGTGTTGAAGTCCCTACATGATGAGCATGGACATCTCGGTATAGAGAAGACCTTTGGGTTGGTCAGAGACCGCTTTTTCTGGCCCAAAATGCGAGAGGCCGTAGAACGCCACTGTCGCCGTTGTACTAGATGTATCCAGCGCAAGACCCTGCCCACCAGAGCAGCTCCTATGGGCCATCTGAAAAGTTCTGGCCCCATGGACCTTGTGTGTATGGACTTTCTGTGCATTGAGCCTGATAGCCGAGGAATATCCAACGTACTGGTCATCACGGACCATTACACCCGGTATGCTCAGGCCTTCCCCACTAAAGACCAGAAAGCTATTACAGTGGCGAAGATATTATGGGAGAAGTACTTCGTACACTACGGTCTTCAAAACCGCCTCCACTCAGACCAAGGTCGGGATTTTGAGAACAATCTGATCCGAGAATTGCTCAAAATGCTGAACATTGCTAAATCACGAACAACCCCATACCATCCTGAGGGAGACGCGTTGCCAGAACGGTTTAATAGAACTCTACTGGACATGCTCGGAACTCTACAGGGTGCCCAGAAGACTGAATGTAGTCGACATGTAGAGGCCTTAGTTCACGCATACAACTGTAGCAGACACGAGTCCACTGGATTCTCTCCATAATTCCTCATGTTCGGACGAGAGGCGAGACTACCAGTAGATGTACGTCTTCGCGTATCAACGGATGGGATACACAACGCTACCCATTTCAAATATGTGCAACGACTCAAAGACAGCTTGCAACAGGCATACCAACAGGCTGAGAAATCCACAGCCAAGCTGAATGCTGGCAATAAAAGGCGATACGACCATAAGGTCAAATACTGGGAACTTCGTCCTGGAGACGCTGTGTTGCTTCGCAATCTGGGAGTCTCGGGAAAACATAAATTGGCTGACCGATGGAGAGACGGTGTACTGCACCGACACACTTTATTCGAGCAAATACCCGGTATGTACCTGGCAGATACCTGGAATGCGCCACTCCTCACCTCTGACAAGCCCCGTTGCATTTGCCTTCCCAGCCTGGGTTCATGCCTGGCTGATGGGCGGCTGATCTGTTAAATGATAATGATTAGGATTTAATAGGCTGCAATGCTTCGCGTGTCTACCAGATGGCATAAATTCATGAATTGTAATGCAGTATATATATATATACTGTGCAGTATTGCAGCCAGCGGGAATAAAATGCTTCAATCCCTGCTTGGAAAATAACTCAATGCACTCGGGCAGAAAACAGTCACAAACCTCAATACACCCGGGTATACCCGAATTCGTGGGACTAGCCGAGCTCGAATAAAGTGTGTCGCCAGTGTATATGAAATAGAATCTCAAATGCCTGGCCTCCCGGTCTACCGCATCAAAGACACCGATGGCCAGGTAAAGGTATGGCACCGTAATCATCTTCTCCCCATTCCACAAGTGGGAGATGAAGAAACAGAGATACTGGCCACACCGCTCAACGGTGAGTCCGACTTATCAGAGTTGGGTCAAGAGACTGTCAATAACGAGACCCACTCTGAAACTCCTGAAGATCCTATGGAAGGACCCTCTCAAAGGGGCTACTCCACAGAAGGGGCATCTCCCGGAGGAGCTACGGGTAAAGGGCCCCGTAGGCCAATGCCTACTAAGGTGGCACCTACAGGCCAACCTTTGGACCCACAGAGCCCGTGCTTTGTGCCTAACAGAGACTGTTCAGAGACATTTCTCCCCTCAAGGGAAGAGGCTGAGCCTCAGGACTGTATTTATTACTCCCCCGAGGGAGTTGCAGAAGAACAGCTCCGCAGGAGCCAAAGAGTCAGGTACCCTCCCACTCGGGTAACCTATGATCAAATTGGGGCACCCCATTATGAGGCTCAGCAGTGGTCTCGGAGCAAGATCCAATCTGTGATTGTGATGCTCACGGAGTTGTGCAATATTGTTTAGAGTCGTGCATGTGCTAAGTTATATGATCTACTGCATTTTTATTATATAATTTCTGTACGGGTTGAGTTATGTATCCCAGGCGAGGACGTTGGGGTTTTTCACCAGGGGGAGGATGTAGCCAGGTCCCCTTTGTCATAGCTGACCCCCCTCCTTCCTCAGCGCACAGCCGCCGCACGCGAGGGAGTGAGGGGGCAGGTGCGCGAGCAACGCGCTACCTGAGCGAGCATGCCGGTTGCCGGGGACGCGAGAGGGCCGGTTGCCGGGGACGCGATCAGGCCGTTAAGTCCGCGGTTGCGTTGCTGCGGTCTCGGCGGCTCGCGGAGCATGGCGCCGCCATTGCTAGGTGTGTTGCGCATGCGCAAGGGCACCGGAGCGCCGGGAGGAACACAGAGGTTGGCGCATGCGCAAAAGAAATGCGTGCGAGGCCCCCGCAAGGGAGAATAGCTCCCAAGAGTAGCAGCCCCCAGGGTGCACAGGGGCAGAGCCACATGACTCCAGGGAGCCAATAGGGCTACAGTATCTCCCCAGGAGGGAGATAGATACATTTCGTGGGCTCTATGCAGTTAGTTATTGTTTGACCGGAGCAGCTAAGGGAAGGAGGTAGGGTGCAGGAGTCAGTGACTCTCTGCAATAGGCCAGCATTCCCCTAGGCCCCAGATAGCCCTGAGTCGCCAGTAGCTGAGTGCTATAGGGACAGGCCCTAGGTTAGGGACCCTGCCCCATTAGCCGTTTGCTAGTAGGGACACAGCGGACGCTGCGGTTCCTGCTGAGAGACGGGCTGAAGTCTCCTCGCATTAAAGAGAGCTGGACTATATTCAGGGTGGGATTGCCCCTGACGGATCACCACGCGGGTGGATCCTGGATGTCGTGTGGGAGCTCGTTTGATCCTTTGAGAAGATCCTTTAACGCCAGGTGCCGCCGCACCAGGCAGGTATCGTTATAAGTGCACCAACTGAGTACTCACACGGGACTAGTGGCTGCGCAGTCACACACATATCCATATCATTTAAAGGGACATATTGTGTGGGTCACTGGACACGGTGGGATCATCCGGTGGGAGGAAGTTGCGTTCTACGAGACGCCGTAGTAGTGTCTCCTCTAGGGAGGGACACCTGTTATTTATGTTGATGGTATATGTATCTAAAGTTCCTAAGTAAACGTTATTGGTTATCATACTTAAGGTGTGCGAGTATTTGTATATTGTCCTGCGAGGATCACTCCCCCTCTGGTGGGAGCCATCGCAGGTGGAGGCGCTGCACCGAGTACGAGGTTACTCTTATTATTCCTATAATTGCCCCAGGTTCCCCGTGGCGGAAGCTCAGCCCTCCTGTGAGCCTAACAGGTAAAGCACCACACCTGGTAACATTGTATGTTCTCCGCACCCACACTATATCTGCGATTGGGTGGGGTGGAATACCCGTTACACAAATATATTCAGGGACAATACAAGGAGCTTTCAAACGAACTATTCATCCCACGGGCAGTACAAAGGACTCGGGGCCATCCCTTAAGGTTGGAGGAAAGGAAATTTTACCAGCAACAAAGGAAAGGGTTCTTTAAAGTAAGGGCAGTTAAAATGTGGAATTCATTACCCATGGAGACTGTGATGGCAGATACAATAGATTTGTTCAAAAAAAGGTTGGACATCCTTTTAGATGGGAAAGGTATACAGGGATATACCAAATAAGTATACATGGGAAGGATGTTGATCCAGGGATTCATCCGATTGCCAATTCTTGGAGTCAGGAAGGAATTAATTTTTCCCCTTAATGGGGTTTTTTGTTTGCTTTCCTCTGGATCAATAAGTATAGATATAGGATAAAGTATCTGTTATTTAAATTTAGCATAGATTGAACTTCATGGACCTATGTCTTTTTTCAACCTCATCTACTATGTAGCTAGGTATGTAACTATATGTGATATGATAGGGACCTCAAACAGATTGTCCCTGACCTGTTACTGTGCCTGTGTCAGTGATACAGTTGTGTGGGTGACCTGTGTCAGGTAACGGTAAAAGTGTTGCTGGATTAAGTGTGGTGCATCGGTGTACGGTTATATTTTCAGAGCCCTGTTATATAATCTCGTACTTAGTCTGCTGTTCGTGAGCGGTGTGGATCTGCGTAGAAGTAATGTGGATACTGCATGCAGTACATGTACGTGTAAGATATGTCCCTGTACAATAGCTTGGGCAGTATCTACAAGAGTTGCGGCAGCCGCCCCAGATCGGAGACCAGGCATGAACGCCTGTGCTACCGAGTCAAGCATAGGACTGTAGTAAGCCACGGGACGTTGTCGGGTACCATGGGTTTGAGTTAAAACTCCTGAGGCGTGGGGGAACTTCCGGTGACGTCACCCGACATGGACGGCTGTTAGAGGAGCTCCTGAAACCCGCGGGTTAAACAGCGCAAAAACCCCTACTCAAACTTAAAATTTCTGGATGAAATTAGTCCCTCCGGATAAATAAACAGAAGGGGGATGTCAAAAACGAAAAAAGCGAATAACCACCCTGTCACTAAATTTTTTTCACCGTCTCAGCGGGGGAAGGACGGCAATATGAATCCCCAAGATGGCGGCGGACCGCATGGTGCTACCTCCCAATCTGGGAAAAAGACCCAGCCAAGCGAAAACCCCCCTACAAGCCCAGAACACAAAATAACCAGGGCATATTTGGAGGAACTGATGGCAGGCATGGCTGCTACACTCAAAACTTCCTTCCAAACGGAATTGCGGGCTGCAGTGAGCGACATTAGAAGAGAAATATCAGGGCTGACAGAAAAGACCACGTCCCTGGAGAACAGGCTTTCCGAATCCCTACAAAGACAGGGAGAGGCAGAAGAGGAGATCAGCCGCCTAGGGGAAGAGATCTCCCTCCTCAAGGAAGGCATGGAGGAACAGGAAAATCGTGACCGGCGACAGAACATCCGTGTGAGGGGTGTTCCAGAGTCGGTCACGCAGGAACAGATCAGGCCTTACCTCCTGGAGCACTTCAATTTGGTCTGCGGGGAGCTGGAAGAAAAGGAGTTAGAAATGGACAGAGCCCACCGTGCGCTGGGACCCAAGTCAGATGATCCAAAACGAAGGAGGGACATAATAATAAAAATGCATAAATACACCTCCAAAGAAAAAATCATCTCAGCATGCCGAGACATGGGAGAAATAAAATTTCAAAATGAGACCTTACAAGTCTACAATGATTTGTCAAAAGCAACAAGAGACCGCAGACGGGAGTTAAAGCCGCTGACTAACTTTCTTCGTGAGAAGGGAACCCTGTATAGATGGGGCTTCCCGTTTAAGTTATCGGTGAACAGAAACGGAAAGTTCCTGACCCTGAAGTACCCCGCGGACATGGCCCCATTTGCAAAGGCCTTGGGCCTAACTCCTCCACAAGGATGGCTACCAGACAACCCGTCATCTAGTGAAGCAACAGGAGACCCGCCTCGGATATCAGAGAGGATCGCGGCCCAGCACTCCAGGGACAAGCAGTAATAGCCGCCACCGCACTCAAACAACACCCCCCCCCCTTCCCTAAGTGATCCCGAGGGGGGGGGGCCCACGACCACATTGGAAGACATCCCATCGAACCGGAGCAGTACCTGGAGAGGAGCTGCCGACTTCCCGATCGAGACGACACTGGACACCGCTCCCCACACTGAGCCACGTGTCATCTACTCCCGCGAGGGCACCGGAGCTGATCCCGCCGGCTGCTTTGAAACCCTGGTGCACACCCGGCCCGATCGGATGGAGCAGGAGCGTAATCTCCCCAATCCCAATACGCTAGAAGAGCCGGGTCCTCGGCCTTGTTCTGCTGAGCCCCGGCCTCCAGTCTCTCTGGTGGCCCCGCGGGGTTGTGTGCCCCCCCCCCCCCTCAGGCCAGCTGCCCCGATTTTTCGAGATGGTCTTTTCTTTTGCTTGGGGTGCAGGGGGGAGGGGGGGTATGGCTCGTCGGCGGGGGGGCCCGGACCGAAGAGGAACACACCGGCTCGGGCGATGAAGAACAACTGTGGCCCAGGGGAGCTGAATCACCCGAGCTGACTTAAGGGACGCAAAAACACAGACTGAGGTTTAGCGCCCTGAAGGCCGTGAGTAAAGTAATAAAATGTTATGCTATGGAAGACACCCCGCAGCCCACCCCCCCCCCCCCCTCCCCTCTCCCCATTTCAACCATAACCTAAGCACATAGCCTCCCCCCCCCCCATACATAAAAATAAAGAAGTGTAAACAATAAATAAAATACCCCTATGGCCCCCATCATACTTCCCTCACTCCTGGAACGACTCCCAGAGGATCATAGAGAGTATATATAAAACTGGGAAACACCTGTCCTGTTGGAAGTGGGTCGCTGCCCCCCCCCCCCCCCCATACACATCCCCCCCTCTCTCCCCCCCCCTCTTTCCCCCCCCCGGTGCTATATAAAAGTTGAGAAGTACATGTGAAACAAGAGGTGTACCCATGCCCCCCCGTGGAATAACACCCGGGGGAAGCAGGGATATTTAAGAAACTAAATGGACCCCGGCCGATTGCCAGACAGTACTCAGTATATTTATGTCATAGATTGGTACGAGAGACGCAACATACAAGAAAGTGAAATGCCCACACTGTTTGAAATGTTCAATCATCCCCCCCCTCCTCCCCCCCTCCCCCCCTCCCCCTACCCCCCCCCCCCCTCCCCCTACCCCCCCCCCCCCCCCCTCCCCCCACCTCACCCCCACCCCCCCCCCACCTCACCCCCAACCCAGAATTATATAAAAGATGAGAAGCATAGGCAATAGGCGAGGTGCACCTAAGCCTTCCCACCCCTCCTATCCCCCCCCCCAGTATTAAACAAAAAGCTAAGGAGTATATACATGGGGTGAGATGCACCTATGCTTTCCCACACCCCCCCCCCCTCCCCCTCCTCCCCCTAGTATTAAATAAAAGCTAAGAGGTACACGAAACGGGGGAGGTACACCTATATCTTCCCGTAGGATAGCACTCAGAAGAAGCAAAAATACATAAGGAAATTAAAAGTGCCCTTACTGATTTTCAAACAGCACATAAGACACTCACTGGATAAAGTGGTACTACTGTGGCAACATACAAAAATGTGAAATGTCCTTACTGCTGGAAATGTTCCATCAACCCTTTCCCCCCCCCTCCTCCCCCCCCCCGCCGTCCCCCCCCCCCACTCCCTGCCCCCCCCCCTTCACGCCCCCACCCCCCGGATGTTATTCAAAAGTTGAAAAATATATGTAATAAATGATATGTACCTATGTTCTCCTTTGGAAAAGCACCTAGAGGAAGCAGAGGCTCATAGGAAAACTAAATGTGTCTAGGCTAATTTCCAGACAGTGTATAGTATGTTTAGTATATAGGGTTATACAACAGACACAGCAAACAAAAATGTGAAATGCCCATATTGTCGGAGTGGCTCTGTCAAGCCCCTCCCCCCTCCCCCACACCCGCCCCCCCCTACCCCTCTCCCCCGTCCTCTCCAGCCCCCCCCCCCCACTACCCTCCCACCCCCCCCCCACCACCCTCCCACCCCCCCCCCCCCCCACACCCCCTCCCACCCCCCCCACCACCCAAACCACCCCCCCCCCCCCCACCCACCACCCTCCCACCCCCCCCCCTTCACGCCCCCACCCCCCCGGATGTTATTCAAAAGTTGAAAAATATATGTAATAAATGATATGTACCTATGTTCTCCCTTGGAAAAGCACCTAGAGGAAGCAGAGGCTCATAGGAAAACTAAATGTGTCTAGGCTAATCTCCAGACAGTGTATAGTATGTTTAGTATATAGGGTTATACAACAGACACAGCAAACAAAAATGTGAAATGCCCATATTGTCGGAGTGGCTCTGTCAGGGGGGGACATCATATTTCTACAGGAGACCCACTTCACATCACAAGACCCCCCCAAATTTATTCAAAAAAGTGTTCCCAATGTGTTTTTTCGCATCATTTACTAGCAAAAAAAGGGGTATAGCTGTCCTCATCAGGCAGGGCACCCCATTCAATCATATCAAAACAACTGCGGACCCAGAGGGTAGATTTTTAGTGGTATATGGCTCCTTAGCGGGCTCAGCGATCGCTCTTATCAATGTATATGCCCCAAACGAGAACCAAACCGAATTTCTAAAGAAAGTACTCGAGGGCATAGACCCGGGATATCTGTCATCGATGATAGTGGGAGGGGACCTAAACATGGTCCTCAACCCCACCGAGGACAGATAGACCACAATGGGTCCTCCCCGTACAACCCCCTCCCAAATCACAGGGAAAAGGTTTAGGGGAATCTTGAGCGAGTTTTCACTAGTGGACATCTGGAGAACCCAACACCAGGGCCAGAGAGACTATACCTTCTACTCAGCACCTCACCAGACCTACTCTCGAATAGATCACTTTCTGGCCACAAAAAATGTAGTGGCGGCTACAACCGACTCCGACATAGGACCGATCACATGGTCTGATCATGCCCCGGTTACCATAACCTTGACAACACCCTTCGAAAAGACAATAAATTACTCATGGAGGCTAAATGACTCACTACTCAACCATCCTGAGATAGAAAGAGAGATCAGAGCTGCTATTCGAGACTACTTTTTTTTTAACTCAGGATCCGTTTCCTCACCAGCAATCCTGTGGGAAGCCCATAAGGCAACCATTAGAGGGAAAATCATCTCCATCGCATCCCACAGGAAAAAAGCCCGCCAAAAAATAATAAAGGAGCTCACAGATGATATCAAAAGAATAGAACAAGCTCATAAAGCTAACCCCTCAAAAAAAATATATAAGACATTAACAACAGCTAGAGCAAAACTTAGACAAATCCAGCTGGAGGATGTTGAGAAAGCCCTCAAGTGGACCAACCAACAATATTATGATAAAGGTAACAAAGCAGACAGACTTTTAGCGACTAAATTAAGAGGGGTGCATAAACGATCCCAAATCACGGCGATCAAGAGTAGGTCTGGTGAGATACAACATAGTGACAATAAAATAGCAGCCGAATTCACAAAATTTTACACCGAACTTTATAATTTAAGATCCAAAAAAGGCCGTCCTGAATCAGTAGCATCCGAATTAATAGCACAATACTTAGATAAGTGTCAGCTTCCCACACTAACGGAAGAGGAAAACACAGTCCTCAACGCTGAGATTTCAAAAGAGGAACTGGAAGAGGCGGTCAAATCATTAAAAATCACTAAGTCTCCCGGCCCAGATGGCTTCACTAATGTCTACTATAAGAGATTCTTGCCAGTATTATCCACGCATCTCCTCAGAACATTTAACGATTTTATGGAAGGAAATCAAATCCCTTCATCAATGTCCCTAGCCAGCCTGGCCATAATACACAAAGAAGGCAGGGACCCGATGCAATGTGGAAGCTACCGTCCAATCTCCCTGCTTAACTGTGATCTCAAACTATATAGCAAAATACTCGCAAATAGATTGAATCCCATTTTACCAAGATTAATAGATAAAGACCAAGTGGGATTCGTAGCAGGCAGACAGGCCTCAGACAATACCCGAAAGATAATTGACATTATTGAACATGTCCATCTCACAGGGACCAAAGCATTACTCCTTAGCTTAGACGCAGAGAAGGCGTTTGATAGAATAGACTGGCTATTCATGGACCATGTTATGCGCAAATTCGGCTTCAAAGACGCATATCTAGAAGGAGTCCGTAGATTATATCAAAATCCATCTGCAACAGTAAAACTACCAGGGGGCAGTAACCAGAGATTTGAGATTACTAATGGAACTCGACAGGGATGCCCCCTATCTCCTCTCCTCTTTGCATTAACCATAGAACCCCTAGCAGCGGCAATAAGAACAAATAGAGACATCAAAGGAATAGAAATTGGACACAGGCAGCACAAAATATCACTATTCGCAGATGATGTCATCTTAACCCTGACGCAACCCCAAACATCCCTACCTAACCTCCAAAAAGAACTCCGAGATTTTGGAGATATATCAGGCTATAAAATCAATAACGATAAATCGGAAGCATTAAATTTAAGCCTGCCAGAGCCAGAGGTGAAACTCCTCAAATTAAACTTTAATTACCATTGGAGCTCCTCGAGTATCAAGTATCTGGGAGTAAAGATAGCGAGGAACTACCAATCCCTAGATCAACAAAATTACCCGACCTTATTCCGGAAAATTAAACAAGACCTAGCGAAATGGGGAGGATATCAAATATCATGGATCGGGAGAATGATCTCGGTTAAAATGAACATACTCCCCAGATTATTATACTATTTCCAGACGCTCCCGGTCCACATCCCTGGCTCAGAATTAAAAAACATACAAAAACTAATCTTCCACTTCATTTGGCAGGGTAAGAAACCCAGAACCGCTAGGACAGTTCTCCTGGCATCAAGGGGTAGAGGAGGACTTGGTGTCCCAGACATCACCAAATACTACCTAGCCGCACAATTGCGACAGGTAGTAGTCTGGAATGCCAACCCAAACCAATACTGTTGGCTAGATATAGAATCATACTACGCCGGAACGCCTTCACTACCAGCTTACCTTTGGTCCCTGAGCAGGGAAGACATGCAGAATAGTAAACTTAAATTAGGCCCAATGAGACACACATGGGAGATCTGGACGAGATGCAAATATAAATTTAAGCTCACTTCGCCCCAATCCCAACTCATACCAATTCACAAAAACCCGAAATTCCCTCCTGGTTGTGAGCCCAGACAATTGGATCAATTCAAAGTAAAAAATATTAGAACGATCGCTGACCTCTTGAGCATTGGAGAATTCCTGAGCTATCAAAATCTACAAATTAAATATGAAATAGCAAGGTTGGACGTATTTAAGTATCTACAAATTCGGCACTTTGTTCGAACCTTATCCCCAACGTTGAAATTTCCCCCTCTCACAGTTTTTGAGCGGCTCTGTCGAGAAACAGGCCACCAGAAAGGTCTTATAACACAAATTTACGCAGTATTAGAAAGGGCTATAGAAGCCCCCACCCATGATTATATGCTGCATTGGGCAGCAGAATTGGGCATAGTTATAGACCGAGAGGACTGGGAAAGAATTTGGGAGAATGCCTCAGGAACCTCCATATGTACCACAATCAAAGAAAATATATATAAAATACTGTTCCGCTGGTATCTTACCCCAGTTAGAATAAACCAAATCTACCCCCAGGCGTCCGATCTATGCTGGAGAGGTTGCGGTCAAAAGGGGGACATGGCACACATTTGGTGGACATGTCCGGAAATTCAAAAATACTGGGGAACCACTCAAAAATTAATAGAAGAGGTCACCGGCCTCAAAATCCCTGTTGACCCGCTGACCTACCTGTTGGCCAGGCCCTTAAAAAATGTGGACCGACCAACAAGTAAATTAATCTCCTTCATCTTAACAGCGGCTAGATGTGCAGTGGCAGCCGCCTGGAAGAAAGTGTCTCCCCCCTCAAGACAAACGATAAAAAATAGGATACAAGAGGTAATGAACATGGAGAAGCTATCGGCTTTCTTAAAAAGATCCACGGACTCCTTTAATAAAACATGGGACCCGTGGTTAACCCATATGGCACCCCCACGCCCCTAACTCAAAAACACAAAGTAAAAAGAACGAGTCTAGAAACTCCAATAGAAATACTCTGAGGACGTGATAAGCAACAGGTATTCCCCCCTCCCCCCTTTCCCCCCCCCTCCCCACCTTCCCCCCTCTCCCTTTCCATACTCTGACTCTCTGTTTCCATTCTCGCGCTCCCCTCACTACCCCAGGAGGGTCAGGGGGGCGATGAGCTTTCCTCTCTCTTTCTGGTTTCTTTAACCAAAAAATTGAAAAAACTTGTATTAGGCTGTATTAACATATATAACATGTATATTGTGAAATAAGTATTTGCCTAATAAAAACCTTTGGAAAAAAAAAAAAAAACTCCTGAGGCGTGTTCCTTGTGCTCGCGGCAGTATAAGGTAAAAGGCAATGTGTAATTGGACAAGCCCAATGAAGGAGCTGATGTTAAACTCCTTTTTTTTTTTTTTTTTTTTTTAGCGTGGAGAACGCTTCTTCAGTCTCCTCAGTCCAAAGGACTGGTTCAGCTACACCTTTACGTGTGAGCTGCTGTAATGGGTCTGAAATAGCGGAAAAATTGGATATCCATTGACTGCAATATCCAGCCATTCCTAGAAAACCTTGGACTTCCTTCTGTGTCCGTGGCCTGGGTGCGCTCTGGATAGGCGTAATTCTATCTGGGTTAATAGAGCAGTGACCCGGTGATATAATTTGACCCAAATACAGTACTTTTGGCTGGAATAATTGTAATTTCTGCCTATTTGTGACCTTTTTGTGGCTAGGGTATTTAATATTGCCACTGAGTCAGTTTTGCATGCTTGCAAAGAGAGCGAGGCTAACAATAGGTCATCTTCATATTGTATTAGCACTGACCCATCTGGTAAATGTACATCCTGAAGGTCCCGCTGCAAAATTTGTGAAAATAAGGCAGGGATTTCTGTGTACCCTTGTGGTATTCGTAACCATGTGTACTGATGACCTTTGTATGTGAATGCAAAAAGATATTGGCTGTCTTTGTGTAACGGAATGCTAACAAATGCTGAAGATAAATGCGCTACTGAAATAGACAGCTGTTGGGGGAATAGAGGACAAAATGATGGCCGGGTTAGGGACCACAGGGAGAATTGGCTGCACAATGCGATTGATCGCCCGTAGATCTTGCACAATCCTATACTTTGGAGGGTCAGAGTGAGGTTTAATAACTGGTAGAATTGGTGTGTTACAAACACAGCTTGTGGGGATTATAACCCCTTCCTGCAGTAACTCCTCCATAATAGGGGCTATGCCCTGTAAGGCATTTCTGCTGAGAGGGTATTGCCCAATTCTGGGGAGTACAGCCTTGGGAAATTATTTAACCCGTACTGGTGCGGCAGACAAGACGAACCCAGTACTATTGCCTGGAGACGCCCATAAATTATGTGGTAGTTGTTCTAGAATGGCGTCATAATTTTCTGTGGTTAAATTATACACACAGATATTATCTTGCTGGGGCAGGTGAAAAGCATAATGGACTCTTCATGAGCTGGTATTTCTAAATACACAGATCCGTCCGAAAGGGCAATCAATGGTACATTGTAACCTGCATAACAAATCTTTCCCATTAAATGAACAGGGCATGTGGGGCTCATTAAACGTGTGCTGTAAACCAATTTCTCTGATTGTCAGTGCAAGGGGGATGGATGGCGGGTGCGGTATCAATTTGTTACCTACTCCTCTGACCATTATGGGTTGTTTGTTACTGGTTTTAAAAGGTAGAGCAGTTTCCTTTGAGATAGTGGACCATGAGGCTCCTATATCCAAAAGAAACTATTCTGGTTTACCATCCAAAAAGGCTGATAACATTTGGGCCGGTACTGTCAACTGGAATAGAGGGATATTGTGTAATGTGCAGCCTTAAAAGTGAAAGAATTCTGTCCTGTTCCTTCTTCATACCCTAAATTGTCAGATGGATTGTCAGTATGTGGGGGTGGATTTTGAAATCCCCGTTGTCTGTTTTGGTAGTCGTCCCTATTATTGTATTGCTGATTTGAATGGTTCTGTGTATTTTTTTGGGTGCCCTGCACTTCCAGGGTATGTGTCCCTGTTTACCACAATTGAAACACTGTACTTGGGATCAATCCCTTCTCCTGTCATTTCCTCCTCTATTGTAATCATTATAATTCCTGTTACCCCTCTGCTGGTTATTTCCTTGTCTATGCTCATTACCTTGATTGCCTTGGAAAAAAGACGTCTGGGCTTTCATTAGTGCATTAGTTCCCTTTCTCGTGTTCCCTTTTTCTTCTCTTCACACTCTACCCTGTTTCTCTCAAAATGTGCAGCGGCTGCAAAGACTTCCAATATTGGTCTGTTTTCCCATCCCAGGAGTACTCTAGTTACACCCTTAGATATTTCAGGATCTAAACCCTTTACGTAAGCTGCCACAATAAGAGGACCTGCATTTAATTCAGTGTTACTTATTCCGCCATAAGCAGTAACAGCAGCAATAACTTTGTCTGTCTCTCCCTTTTGTTTCATTGAGTTTATTTTTCCCCAATTAACCTGTGGTGCAAAGGCTGCTCTCAGTGCTGCCAGAACGGCTGTCTGTAACCTGACTCTCTCATCTCGTAATCTATGTGTGTTTTCAACATGTGCCCATTGTACTCCCTCTGCTCCTGCAGTCTCGT
The DNA here is from genome assembly GCF_040206685.1 of Ascaphus truei. Classification (NCBI taxonomy): domain Eukaryota; kingdom Metazoa; phylum Chordata; class Amphibia; order Anura; family Ascaphidae; genus Ascaphus; species Ascaphus truei. Next base: position 232,145 of record NW_027453821.1, read on the forward strand.
TAAATCGCTCTGTTGTGGTCATAATTACAGTCAGTAAATGTTTTATATCCCCACAAGTTGGATCATAAGCTGTAACAACACTGCATCTGGTCACAAAACCCTTTAATATCTTCCTCAGGTCTACAGATATTCAACATATCCCCATATAAAACAGTATCTTATAAATATACAACATAATATCCACAGTGCATTAATATACATATACATATATTCAACATATCCCCATATAAAACAGTATCTTATAAATATACAACATAATATCCACAGTGCATTAATATACATATACATATATTCAACATATCCCCATATAAAACACTATCTTATAAATATACAACATAATATCCACAGTGCATTAATATACATATACATATATTCAACATATCCCCATATAAAACACTATCTTATACATATACAGTACACAAATACATAACATAATATCTGCAGTGCATTAATATACATATACAGACATTCAACATATCCCCATATGATATCAAACAGTATTGGGACTGCCAGGGACCCCTGCTGTGTTAATCGATGGGCCATCGTGTTTCTGCATAATTGTCTTTCTGCAGAAATGTCACTGAAATGTTGCAGCATGTACCCAGCATGTAACAAAAAAGAGAAAAAAGCGCAAAGCCCATAGAGTAGTAAAGTCTGTTTATAGGTAAATAAAGAAGGGTTATAAAAACTCACAGAAGGGTAGATAATACAGGCACTTCGGTACTTTGAATGACCGCGGGAACAGGAGTACTTCACTTGTCTGCTGATTGGGGTGGTAGATGTCTCATCCCTTCTCCTTCTCTCGATCGGCAGCGCGTTCACACTTCCGCGCAGGTGACTCGTGACGTCAGCGTGTGTCGTCGATCAGTGGTTGGACTACGGGTAGCCACTAGCTCCCCCTTCAAACTTGGCGTGTGAAAGTCCTATCAGTCCCACGTATCCTCCGTAGCTTAGTGTTCACAGCACACATTAGCAACCATAGCAATGTCAGCCCTACGCGTTTCAAGGACAATGTCCTCTTCGTCAGGGGCACTTTCATTGCTGGTTGCTTGTAGGACAGGTATATATAGGATACCAATTAGTTATATAATATAATTAATTAATTTGGTGCCAGTATAGTGGTTGTTTCCAGTATACACATAGAAATTACAAAAAAAACAAATATTACTATTAAAATTTAAAACCAATTGGGAATATAAGTAAAAAATGAAGAAGAAAGCAATAGTAAATTACAATATTAAAAAACTTTTGTTTATTATGATCATATTAAAATTACCCTTGATTAAGATCCTTGTGAATATTAAAAACAGCCACCATTATATCATAACTAGGACACATGACTGTACATATGTGTCTTAAACAAACTTACTTTAAAAGTATACACAGTTAATTCTATTAATGTAATCATAAAAATGCAGCCAGATCAATTTCTTCATTTAACCCATTACCAGAGGGTGAAATACCCATCTGCTTTTTTCTGTGTCAATTTACCCTTAAAACTGTTACTTGTACCCAGCATGTACCTGGGTCTTGTTGGTGATAGATCCAGGCAAGTTTTAAAATACTCGTCGGCGCACCTGTACTTATCTTTGAAAGGCACCTTGTATCTTCTGGGCTTCTCCTACTTATCTAGCACGACTTCTCCTTTTCTTGTCAGAGAATTAGCAGAAATTTCAGGAATACAAAGCTAGTGATAGATGATCCAGCAGATGTCATATAGATCCTATTCTGTATTACATAAAAATAAATATTTCTTACACGAAAGAAATACCTGTGCGTGCATGTGTTTACCTGTGCGTGCATGTGTTTACCTGTGCGTGCATGTGTTTACCTGTGCGTGCATGTGTTTACCTGTGCGTGCATGTGTTTACCCGTGCGTGCATGTGTTTACCTGTGCGTGCACGTAAGAAATACCTGTGCGTGCATGTGTTTACCTGTGCCCACCCCCTGCCCTGTTGTCTGTGCTCACACGCCTTCTCTGCCTCCTTAGGAGCGTCCTGTGTCCCTGAGGAAGACCCTCACTCCCCGGAGAAGGTCACTTCATTGCTCACTAGAAAGTGATGTTAAGAATCCAAGTGACTTTGCCCCCCCACCTGTGACACCTCAATCAGTCACACTGCTGCTTCCGGACCCTCTTCCTGACTCCCTGCAAGAGTTGTCTCCCCTCACTCTCAGGATCCCAACCCCCACCCTGAGTGGGATGCACTCTCCCCAAGCTCAGCCCGGCGGGAAGTTAAAACAGCTGCGGTGCATGGTCGGACAGCGCATGACCTCACTTAACCAAGACTGGCTGCAGCGGTGTGAGGTCATAGGGGAGGAGAGGCAGTGTGGGGTCAGAGGAGAGTGTGGGGGAGAAACGGATCGGTGTGAGAGGAGACTGCAGGAGGAACGCTGTGAGATCACAGTGGAAGTTCAGAGAGGGCAGAGGGGAAGCAAACACAGCGATCCCGTCTCCTCTTCCGGTTTACATGATCCGAGACCTCCCCAGCTTCCTCCGAAGCAGAGAGGAGCATCTCTCACTCGTGGCCTGTCCCCAGAGGGAGCATTGTCCTGTCTACGTCCCCCCTCTGAGTGTCCTTCCTTAGTGAGTAAAGAAAGTGCAGAGGATAGTGAGTCAAACAGTGAGGACACGGCTGGGTACATCAGGAGTGTGAGTGTCCCCTTGCAGACAAGCAAACAGATCGGGGACTCCCCTAACAGAAACCCTGGCCCCCGTGAGCACAGAGCAGCTGGAGGGCAGGAGGAACCAAGCCACGGGGGGGTCAAAGAGACAGCAGCTGGAGGGGAAGAGGAACCAGACCTTAGGGGGGCCAAAGAGAGAGCAGCCGGAGTGGAGGCAGAACCGGGCCACAGGGGGGCTAAAGAGAGAGCAACCGGAGGGGAGGCAGAACAGGGCCACAGGGGGGCCAAAGAGAGAGCAGCCGGAGGGAACGCGGAACCAGGCCACAGGCGGGGCAAAGAGAGAGCAACCAGAAGTGAGATGGAACCGGGCCACAGGGGGGCTAAAGAGAGAGCAGCCCGAGGGGACGCGGAACCAAGCCACAGGGGGGCCAAAGAGAGAGCAGCCGGAGGGGACGAGGAACCAGGCCACAGGGGGGCTAAAGAGAGAGCAGCCCGAGGGGACGCGGAACCAAGCCACAGGGGGTCCAAAGAGAGAGCAGCCGGAGGGGACGCGGAACCAGGCCACAGGGGGGCTAAAGAGAGAGCAGCCGGAGGGGAGGAGAAACCAGGCAACAGGGGGACCAAAGGGAGAGCAGCCGGAAGGGAGGCAGAACCAGGCCACAGGGGGGCCAAAGAGAGAGCAGCCGGAGGGGATGCGGAACCGGGCCACAGGGGGACCAAAGAGAGAGCAGCCAGAGGGGACGCGGAACAGGGCCACAGGGGGGCCAAAGATAGAGCAGTGGGAAGAAAAAGGCAGGAGACGGGTGAGGTGACCCCATTGCAGAGCAGGAAAAGGCAGCGGGAGCCCCCAGCAGAGCGGGACATGGAGGAGCTGAGCCTGGGAGGCTGTAAGAAGAGGCGCAGGAGCGAGGGGACCGCCGAAAAGAGCAGCAGCTCCGTAGCACGAGGGAAAGGCAGGAAAAGGGGAGCAGGCCTGAGTAAGGATCCCGGAGAGACTCCCCCCAGCACGGACGTGATGAAGGGAGTGACAGAGAATCTGCTGGGAGAGGTGGAGGACGAGGGTGTGCAGAGCGGTGCGAGGCACAGAGAGAGGAATAGCAGGTATGTGGTGTCCCATGTGCCTACTTCCTTATTAATAATTAATCAGTTGCTTCTTTGGGTGCCGACACTAGGGGTTTAGTAGAGAATGTACATACAGTATGAGTAAAGTCTATTAGTTTTCCTCATCAAGTCACTTCCCAATATTGTATTGTCTTGTATGTCTTTATTTATATAGCGCCATTAATGTACATTGCGCTTCACAGTAGTAATACACGTGACAATCATATAAATAACAAATAATATAAATAACGGGTCATGGTAATAAGTGCTTCAGACATAAATGTAACATTTAGGAAGAGGAGTCCCTGCTCCGAGGAGCTTACAATCTAATTGGTATGTGTGACGGGGTGGAAAGGGTTAATACCTGATTTGCCATGCATTACTGTTGTTGTCCGGTCCCCGCCATTTTTATTCCCCATGTGCAGGCCATTCCCTGTCTGCGAGGGTAAAAGACAAGATGCCTTGCTTGCCATACCCTCTAACCAACACATGATAGCAGATCTTAAATGTAAGGCAGGATGTATTTTTTTGTAAGTCCAAGCAGGAATTACTTGGACCTCCAGCTGTGATATGGGTGAATGAGCTTTGGTATTTTTATGACCAAGCCTCAAAGGGTTGTAATTATTTTTATGATGGAGCCTCAAAAGGCTCCCACAGATTTAGAGTCCCCCTGTCTAAAAGAGTGTCAATTATGAGAAGACCCAGAGGCCCATAATGTATACGATACTGGCATACTGATGCACAGCAGATGTCAGGCTAGTGACACCTCTAAGGGCTGGGACCCGCTGCGGGCGGCCACACGAGAGTTCCCCACCAGCAGGGGAATCCTCCCGAGCCGGTCCCGGTCCCCCCTGGCTGCACAGCTCACTACACGCTGTGACGCGTCAGCCGCTACGGGATACAAGAGAATTGTGATCCCTAGCGTCGACGCGTCACGTGGTGTGGCTGTGAGCCAATGAGGAGGAGAGTCTTTGGGGAGCGGGGAGGAGTGTGGAGGGAAAGCAGCGTGAGTGCCTGTGTGTGTGTGTGTGTGTGTGTGTGTGTGTGTGTGTGTGTGTGTGTGTGTGTGTGTGTGTGTATGAGTGCCCGTGTGTGTGTGTTGCTTTTGATTACCTTCTATCAGTAGCTCCAGCCCAAGCCCGTGGAGGGAGGGGGGGGAGAGTAGCGGTTCCCTCCGCTCAAGCCACGCCCCCCTCCCGCTCAAGCCTCCTACTCCCGCCCACCTCCCGCTTCCTACAGACCGCATATCGCGGTCTGTCTCTCAGTGCCCCGCCTGTCTGCAGTGCGGGCGCGCTGACTGAGGGAGCGGGGCCTTAGCCTAAGTCAACCTGACCCATGCGCCCTGCCCACCGGACAGCCCTTTTGACCGGTCTTATGAACTGTGGGTCACTTGGCTATTAGTGGTTTTTTTTGTTCCCACGAGGGGATTGGATCCACATGTTAAAGATAGCTTTGGCCAGGCTATAACTGTGGCTTCCCAGGTATTTCCCAGTGTGATTCTTGAATTTTAGTCCATGATGTAAAGATGCAAGACTTTGTTCCAGTACAGCAGCAACCAGTCCAGGAGTGAAGGGGTTAACAACCACATAACCACAGGACTTTTAAAACCAAGGCTGCATTTCTTGCACGGGCAAGCAAAGGACAATTTCTTTCGTTCCAAGGACAATTTCTTTTATTTCCTTATCCCAGTGAGTGTTGTTTTAAGTGTATTCTGCAGATGTCGTGTGTTTGTCTATTTAGGAAATAAATCACAATTTATTTTGCAACTTGTTCTGTTCAATCAAGTACCCAGAAATATAAATGTGTTGATAAAAGTTGGTGTCATCGTGACAAGCTTTTAAAAAACTGGTGGCAGCTGGCGGGATACTGATTGAACCTATATTGCAGTTTCCTGCGGGCTCTGTAATATAGTGAGGACCTTGTAGCTTGCGAGCTCCTCAGACAAGTAGCAACTGACACACACTTCTAAAGTGCACGAGAGATTTCACTGTTCCCTTCACCCATACTCCAAAGGCACCATGAGCGATCGCTCAGGAAGGTTGAGGTCATGGACCAGAGAGAAAGTCGTGGAGAGATGAGCGTGGTATGGCTTACCGACAGATGGGCGGTCGAAGGCACAACTGGAGGAGGATTTTGAGCATCATGAGGACCGCAGGGTCCTACCAGAGGGGCAAGTCTCCATAGATGCTGTGTTGGCTGACGCTATTCAGCCCGGAGTGCAGGAGGTCCCTCCAACTCTGGGGCTGCAAGGACATGAGGAGAGTGCTAGTGACCCCCCGGTCGTGGGTGGCTTGGCGCCACGGTTTGCGGACGAGGTAGCAGCTGCGGCTGCCGAGCGTGCCGTCCCTGGGCTCACTGCACTTATGGCTACATGGGGAACGGGTGTTAGCACTGCGGAGCGGGTACAGCTCCTGACAGCAGTGCTCGGAAGAACCCACAACTCCAACGGGGAACAAGGTCTTTCCCGGGCGGATCATCACAGCTTCAGCAAGTTCGTGGATGGCACAGATGACCTCGATGCGTTCCTGAATGACTTCGAGACGCAGTGTTCCCGGTTCCGAATTCCAAGAAGGGACTGGGTGGTCAGACTGCGACCACTGTTATCTGGCAAAGCCAAACGGACTGTGATGGGTATTCCACGCGTGGATGCCGATGACTACGGTCATGTGACAAGCAAGCTGCTAACCCAGTATGCCCTGACCCCAGAATCTGACAGGGGCATGTTCCGGACGGGGGTAGTGTGTTGGATCAGACCAAATGTCTGCAGAGTATCTGTCCCCGTCCGAATTGTTTCCTACGTAGGTACTGCATGCACGAGAAGAATCACACTGACACCAAGTTCAGAATGATAATGCTTCCTTTATTGTTACAGCCCGCGTTTTTCTTATATAGGGGCTCAGGGGTGAGATTGTATGCAAAAAGGGGCTGTCTTATCTAAGGGTCGTGCGCAAACGCATACGTCAGTGTCTCATTGGTTCTTGTTATGTAGTTTAGCGGACACGTCAGCAGGATATATTGCATCAGCTTTGGGTGTAGCTCCGAGTTCGGGCGCCATCTTCCATACTCGATGGGAGGGGAAGCTGCGGTAGCCATTTTGTGTAAAGATCATAGGTATAGCGAGGTACACATTACAGATGAAGAAATAGGCATTTTATCCAATCCATCACAGTCCCCCCTTGAAATGTCTTTTTCTGAGCCTGTCCCTATATGTATACTAACTCATCTGTCCAGGTGTGCCTGGGAACTCTTTTGTGCTGTACGTTAGACGAGTCATGGCTTGTCCATGACCCCCCTTGCCACAGACTTTGCACATAAGGAAGTCAGATGCTGTCCCTATGGGTTTATATTGTTGTACTTAACTGGGAGGGACTGTAACGGGGTAAATGGACCATCTTCCGAGGGTGGAGTATTATTATCTGACTGCAGAAAAAAGGTAGGAGTGCTATTGTCAACAGCTTTGGTCATAAGCTTTTTAAAACATGGGAGAACACAACAGACAATAATCACAAGCAAGACAAAAATAATAACTATTGCGATGCCTATTTGGGCAAGAATCTTTTGCCACCCCGTTAGCCAACCAAAATATTGGTCCCAATGGTCAGTAATCCCGGAATTCCTCTTGAGTTCAATTGACAGTTCTTCTAATTTCTTAATGGCTAATGTGACTTTACCATTGGGGCCGGTATTATCGGGAATGTAGGTACAACAGGTTCCCGTACCCTCAATCATCTTGCAAACACCCCCCTTCTTGGCTAGAATCATATCTAAAGCCATTCTATTCTGGAAGGTCATATAAGATGTTGGAGCTAATTGGTCCGCAATACCTTGTAATGCATCTCTGGTGTAATTGACAAACCGTTATTGGTTGTAATACACATAATTAATCCAATCAACGTTTTTATTAATGGTAACTATGGGAATCAGGGATTCAAATCCCGCATTAACCTGGTCCCTGGCTTTAAACTGGTCAGGCACCCCCCTTGGGACCCCTATAGCATCGATGTAAACATGAGGGTCAAAACTACCGGGGAGGGTGGAGCGTTTGGTGCGGTGGTGTGTTGTAGGGACGTTATTATCTGGGGAATGGTCTGCGAGAATATGTAAGGGCATCAGGACTTTTGCTAGGGCGCACTCTCCAGTCCAGTTCCCTTCTAATCTAGTCCGAATCTTTAGATCCCCACATATCCAATAGATATCGCCTAATGATTGGACCTGGTTCTGGACCAGTGTTCCGGAGAGATTACTATATTTAGAACAATATCCAAAGGTGAAATTACCCAAAAATCTACCTTTATGGTCGTGGTTAGCATAACAGGTGTAGTTCCACTGGTATATTGTAATCCCTTCCCCAGGTCTGGGTGCCTTTGTGATTATAGGGCATTCCTTTTTCCAAACTTCACAGGAGGTGTGGTTAGTGGAGGTGTTGGTGAATAAACTGAGGAAACAGTCTTCACTGTCCTCTGGGATATTGAGGGGCACTGTGCCCAAATGGGGTTTAGCACTACCACAGACATAACAATTGGATCTATTATGACTGTTTGCACTATATCGCATCCATTCAAGCCACAAATTGGTGTCAGAGAATCCAGTTTCCGTGGCCATAGTATCCTCAATTGTGGGGTTAGCTATTGCCACCATGTTTTCCAATGTATGGAAATGTGGTTTAAGGGTTTTTTTCTCTGGCTCAGGGGTTTTTGGGTTTGACATCTGCCAATCTTTGGAATTACACATATCCTGTATTTTGAACTTCCTGTAAGCCCCCCTTGTACCTCCTTTCATCCAAGTCCCTAGAACATATACACCAGCGTCCCCGGGGCTAGGGTTTTCTATAGTTAGTGTGAGTTTCATTATTTTACCCGTCTCACCACTGACTAGACATGTACCGTTTTTTAGCAAGGTCATCCTACTAATTAGAGCCTTGCCATTTTTGTCTTTCCTTGCTAGGCCATTTTGTGGTCGGTATCCCCAATCTGTTCCCGTGTTCCATCCTACTGCTCCCCAGTAATCACATTCCTGTCCCCAGTGGGAATCCGTTACACATACATAGGTGGACCTGGAACCGGAATTGCCGTATAGATTACATTGCCAATTTGTTGAGGGGCAGCTGACTATATTACAATAATCAAAGGAGAAGGTAGCTACATGAGTATTGGATGAATTATACCAAAACGTGACAGCCCCTTCATGTTGGGTGATAGCAACCTCTTGTGCCCCCCCCAAACCCAACAAGCAAAGGGTATATAGAATCATTTTCCTTCTGAGGTGTCCTCGTTGGGAGCTGGAATCTTTTTGCAATGGGAGGCGTGTATCCAGGTGTTCTTGCCAGCTAGTTTGACTGATGTGGCTGTGGTCAACAGAACTTGGAAAGGACCATCATATCTGGGCTCTAGGGAGTGTTTCCTTACAAATTTCTTCACGAGTACCCAGTCTCCGGGCACGAATCTATGAGTCCCGGTATCTGGATCTGGAATAGAAGAAAACACTCGACCATGTATATTGGTTAGTTCTTGCGCTAGGGCAGTTACATATTTGGTCAAAACATCAGACTGCATCTGTAACTGCTGTGGGTAGTAACAACCAAGTCTGGGGGCAGTACCAAACAGTATCTCAAATGGGGATATAGCATGTTCCCCTCGTGGGGTGTATCGAACACTAAACAAAGCAATGGGTAGACTATCTGGCCAGGGCATATTTGTTTCCTGGGCCATTTTCAACATTCTAGTTTTCAGTGTGCCATTCATTCTTTCTACCTTTCCGCTACTCTGGGGATGGTATGGGGTGTGGAAAGCAAGGGTGGTCACTAGCGCGGACCAAATTTCTTTAGCTAGCGTAGCAGTGAAAGCGGGGCCTTGGTCGCTTTCTATTACTTCAGGTACCCCATATCTACAAACCACCTCTGTCAGGAGTTTTTTTGCTGTTGTTTTCGCAGTGAGATTGGTGACAGGATAGGCTTCTGGCCATCCTGAAAACATATCTACAATTACTAACGCATATTCAAAACGGCCCGACTTTGGCATCTGAATATGGTCAATCTGGATACGCTGGAAAGGGTATAAGGGCCGTGCAAGGTGTTTCTGCGGGGGTTTTTCCACACGTCCTGGGTTACACTTTGCACAAATTGTACATGATTTGCAGAAATTACTAGTCATTGGGGTAATTCCGGCTACAAATGCAGCAGATAACATATGACTATGGGCTTTGTTGTAGGGGGTAAAACCTAAATCAGAAAAAACCTGGGACAATCTGATATGGAATTTCTCCACTGATCCCCCTTTTTCCTGAGTCACATCCTGTATATTGGTGGCTTGGTCAGCCAACTTTTCCCTGGCCCAGTCACATGATTGGTCACAAAAGTCCACCCCAGAGGCATATGTATCATCGTCGGTCACCGTAGCGTCTGTCAGGTTCTTTTCCATTATGGGCCAGTATGCTTCCCCCGCCTTAATCTCGCATAAGCTAACCAAATCCCGTCGAGCTGCCGAGTACGTTTTTTGGATCTGGGCCACTCTACGATAAAAGGGCATAGGTTGTTTCTCCGGGTCTGGTAGGGTGGTTACCAGGGAGGAGGCTTGGGGGGGGATGAAAGTGATATACATTATTGGGGCGCCTTCTACCTGCCTGGGCGTCTGCCCATATAACCTTGGGCCGCTGTTGGGTACTGGGGGAGGGCCTGGGGGTGGAGTTCCATGTCATGTTCGCCTCCTGCGCAGCGGCCTGTGACTCAACATCTGAGTCAAAACTACCGGGCGTACTGTAGTGGACACTGCTGCTGGGTCTGGGTGCTATCGTTGTGTCGGGGTAGACTTGAATCCCTCCCGCTGGGGCAGTGGTTGTTTGGCGTGAAAGGGCTGGCATTAGGGGCGTAGTCGGGGTGTAATAGGAACCGCCCGCCTGCAGCACAGGATATAGTGGTGCTACATGGGCAGTCGAGGTTGGTTTGTCATCCGTGGGCGGGGTAGTGGGTTGTATAGGCGGGGGTGCTGTAGGGGCCAAGAGCGAAGGTAACAAAGGAGTGAGTATGGGTGAATCAGTCACACGGGGGCACTGCGCACCACAATTATAACAATCTTCCCGCCATTGGGGGTTTCGGGTGCCACACCTTAAACATGTCCAGGGGGGTGGGTCAGCACCAGCATAGGGTTGGGGTTGGTCATTCTCAGGGGGGTTACTTGTACAGTCACCGCAAGAGTGATATAGAAATACAACCTTCCCTCCCTTTTCTATCTCCTGCTCGATCCATTTTTCTCTGTGGACAGCCTTGGCGACATTAAACCAGGCTTCCGCTGTCTACAGCAGGTTGTTATCACTCAAAATTCCTCTCTTTTCTTTCAATATTTTCCGCCACTCTTCTGGCTGCAATCTGCCTTTTTTTGTGCTAATTCCACATACTTTAAACAGTCTACTTGCTTTCTTAACATGCTCCTCTCCCTCTCTCTCGGCCACTAGGTGGTAGGCTAAGACTCCTTTCTCTGTCTTACTCGCCTGTGCTCCCATGTTTTACACTTTATGGGCCACCCAACTTGAATCCGAGCTTCACTTTCTCTTTCTCACTTTCTTTTTTACTGGAAAGTGTACGTTAACGCGGAAAACCAGGAGTTCGGGCAGCTTAACGTCTAGGGGTTGTCGCCCAAGTACCTGTGGGCTATATCCTTTCTCTTTTACTCTCAACAATCCCCACCCGTCCTCATGAATTCCCAACATTAATCCACAAACACATTTTGGACATGACATACCACTTGATTACGAGAGAGAGGAAAAGATTGTTCAGGAATTAGTCGGCAGAGTACCGCGCTGTTACCAACCGTAACGCGCACCTCAACACCCCTCCCTCCGCAACGCGCACACCGCGCTGTCACTACCGGGAAAATCGTGTTCCTCTCTTTACGACTTTCCCTTACTTCCCCATTCCCCTCCTTCTACCAAGTTTATAACGTACAATGACAAGACCCCTAGTCGGCCGGCAAAAATCCCACTTAACTTTGGGCTCGCACTTGCGGTACCGGCTAACACGTATAAACATATACCGGGTGACAGATAGTCTAGGTAACAGGTTCGAGTTAAAACGGGCTCCGGGCAAGATATTTACCTGTCTTTAGTTGGCCGCAGGACAGCCGTACGAGATGCGGGGATAGACCAATACCGGAGACAGTATGCACTGGTCGACAATGAAGGTCGTCTTACCGTACTCCAGAGGTGATCAGTCTCCTGCCGCGTCCGTATTGGTCCACCCCGGCAACTCTTTTCTCCGGCTGTCTATTGGTCCACAACCCGGAGCCCCACGTTGGGCGCCAGCTGTGTTGGATCAGACCAAACGTCTGCAGAGTATCTGTCCCCGTCCGAATTGTTTCCTACGTAGGTAGTGCATGCACGAGAAGAATCACACTGACACCAAGTTCAAAATGATAATGCTTCCTTTTTTGTTACAGCCCACGTTTTTCTTATATAGGGGCTCGGGGAGAGATCGTATGCAAAAAGGGGCTGTCTTATCTAAGGGTCGTGCGCAAACGCATACGTCAGTGTCTCATTGGTTCTTGTTATGCAGTTTAGCGGACACGTCAGCAGGATATGGGTTGCATCAGCTTTGGGTGTAGCTCCGAGTTCAGGCGCCATCTTCCATACTCGATGGGAGGGGAAGCTGCGGTAGCCATTTTGAGTAAGGATCATAGGCATAGCGAGGTACACATTACAGATGAAGAAATAGGCATTTTATGCAATCCATCACAGTAGTACTCCCCGGAGAGTCATACAGCACCTATGCCAGTAGGATGGCTTTGCACGGGACTCAGTGGGTGGAGGGGAATGGGGTTACAACATTCCATACCCTGCTGGACTTATTCTTTCAAGAGCAGCTGCTGCAGCAGCTTCCCACAGATGTGAGGGGATGGGTCTATGACCATAAATCTCAGACCTATGATGATGCAGCGAGAATGGCAGATGAGTATGTGGCCAGCCGAGTTGCAATGAAGGACCCTGTAGCACCCAAAGGAGCGGCCAGGGCGCTAAGACTATCCCTCCGTGGACACACCAGCCTGCGGCAGCAAACAGTGCACCCAAGGCTGCAGAGTTCATGCATGAGAGGCGGTGTTACACTTGCAACAAGGTCGGGCATCTCAGGCCAGACTGTCCGGACCGGGACCGGTCCAATGGACCCCATCAGGGGCAACGCTCACCTGCTGCGAGGCTGGTCGCCCGTGTGCGACTGGCACACACAGAGGAGCCAAGTACAGCCGTGGAACCAACCCACAGAGGGATGCCCAGCGGAGAGACTGCACCTGCCACCTCAGGACCAGCAGCTGAGAGCGGGGGACATCAGGTTGCTCCAGTCGGGATGCAGCACAACGATGTCAGGCAGAAGCATCTGCGGAAGGTGACCATCGGAGACCGGCAGGCGGACGGCTTGTTAGACTCTGGTGCCACCGTGACTCTGGTTCGCCCTGATATGGTGCGGCCAGAGGATTTGCTCCCGGGCACCGGGATGCAAGTGACCATGCCAGACGGAGGACTGCGGTCACTCCAGGTTGCCCGGGTCTTTTTGGACTGGGGTGCCGGACGTGGCATGAGGGAGGTGGGGGTTTTGCCTTGGTTAGATGCTGAGGTCTTGCTGGGTAACGACCTAGGACACGTTACCTGTGTTTTTACCAAGTTGCAGCGATCACCAGGAGCCAGTCAGCAAGGATCGCAGCAGAACCAGCCCCTGTCCCCCTGCATTTGGGACCTACAGTTCCAGTAGTCTCTGCAGAGACCAGACAGGTAAGCCAGACTCAGTCGCTTTCTGACACTGACTTACTGTTCCCTGTACCTGTTCCCTGTCCCCCTGACTCAGATGTGACCGGTGGTGGCCAGAGTTAGGTGCCCAGTTTAGGGATGTGGTGCGATCTGATCCCAGCTTGGAGGGCATGAGACTGCGGGCGTCCGAGTCTAAGCCAAGCAAGGGGTCTGATTACTTCTTGTGGCACCGCGGGCTCCTATACAGAGAGCAAGGGACCACCGGGTTAGATGAGGTATGGACGGGGAAGAGACAGCTAGTGGTACCCCGGGAATATAGGCAGCAGTTGTTGCGGGTAGCCCACTCCATTCCACTAGCGGGGCATCAGGGGGTCGCTAGGACGCGAGCACGGCTGTTGCAGCGTTACTACTGGCCGGGGGCATCCAGTGAGGCGCCAGTGTTCTGCCGATCCTGTGATGCCTGCCAGCGAGTAGGTAAGGCGGGTGACCATGTGAAGGCAACCCTGAACCCTTTACCGGTAATGGGGGAACCCTTTCAGAGGGTAGCTATGGACCTCGTTGGACCCCTCATGGTTCCCAGTTGGTCAGGAAAGCGCTACATTCTCACGGTGGTGCATTTTGCCACCCTGTACCCTGAGGCGGTAGCGTTTGCCAGTATTGATGCTAGGGCAGTAGCTAAAGCTCTGTTAGCCATTTTTTCTAGGATAGGTTTCCTTAGTGAGATCCTAACCGATCAGGGGTCGCAGTTCATGAGTGAATTGCTCCAGTGTCTCTGGGAGGCGTGCGGGGTGAAGCACCAGCGCACGACCCCTTACCACCCCCAAACCAACGGACTATGTGAGAGGTTCAATGGTACCCTGAAGCAGATGCTGCAAACATTTATAGAGGCAGAGGGAAAAGACTGGGAGATTCACCTGCAGCACTTGCTGTTTGCGTACCGAGAGGTGCCGCAAGAATCCACAGGCTTCTCTCCCTTTGAGCTGCTATATGGTCGCAGGGTACGGGAACCTCTGGACCTATTCCGTGAGGGATGGGAAGGGGAGACTACCACTACTGATGCGTCTGTGCTTCAGTATGTGATAGATCTCAGAGATTGGTTAGAGATGCACATGGGGTTGGCACAGGACAACCTTAGGGCTGCTCAGACCAAGCAGAAGACTTGGTATGATCAGAATGCCGTAGCAGAGAGTTCATCCCAGGACAGCAGGTACTTGTTCTCAAGCCCATTCGGGAGAACAAATTAATGGCTGCCTGGTCGGGACCATATCCGGTACTGCGAAAGATGAACGAGTGCAACTATGTTGTACAGGTAGATGCTGAGACAGGGAGAAATAAGACTTATCACATCAACATGCTGAAGGAGTACATAGCACCGAGTGTGGCGTCGGTGCTGGCCATTTGCAGCCCACTGATGGGGGATCCGGCGAGCAATGCTCTGCCTGATCTCCTGGGGGAGGCTAGGCAGGGAGGTACCATAGAGCAGGTGGAGATAGGGGCTCAGCTGTCAGGCAGAGAGCAGAAGCCAGGGCTATGCTAGAGAAGTATAGGGCTCTGTTTTCAGACAAGCCAGGGAAGACACACATTGCAGAACACCCAGTGCTGACGGGATCTGAGACCTCTGCATAAGCACGCTTATAGAGTGTCAGCAGAGGTGAAGGGCAGTATAGAGAGGGAGGTAGAAGAGATGCTGGCCCTAGGGGTAATTGTGCCGTCCCAGAGCCCTTGGGCTTGTCCGGTAGTCCTGGTGCCTAAGAAGGACGGAACCACCCGGTTCTGTGTGGACTACCGGCAGCTCAATGCGGGCACAGTGTCAGATGCCTACCCCATGCCCCGCATGTATGAGTTGTTAGATCAACTCGCGGGGGCAAGGTATCTGACGAATATGGATCTCAGTAAAGGGTACTGGCAGATCCCTTTGACCCAGGAGGCTAGAGAGAAGTCTGCATTTATTACCCCAAGTGTCCTCTATGAATTTCTAGTGATGCTATTCGGGATGAAAAATGCACCGGCTACCTTTCAACGCCTGGTCAATCGCTTGCTGGAAGGTATGCAAGGGTTTGCAAGGGCATACCTGGACGACATTGCTGTCTTTAGTAATTCGTGGGACTCACACTTAGTGCATGTAGCTGCGGTGCTAGCCAGGATTAGGGAAGCGGGACTCACGTTGAAACCCACCAAGTGCTCAGTAGGGATGGCAGAGGTATTGTACCTAGGGCACAGAGTGGGTGGCGAGCATCTTAAGCCAGAACCAGTTAAGGTGGAAGCTATAGTGCAGTGGCCCGTTCCCAAAATCAAGAAGCAAGTCATGGCTTTCCTAGGCACCGCAGGCTACTACAGGAAGTTTGTCCCTCAGTATAGCGCCATTGCCAAACCCCTGACTGACTTGACCCAGAAGCGACAGTCTGTGCTGGTAGTCTGGTCTCCTGCCTGTGAGGTCTCGTTTCATTCATTAAAGACTGCACTAGCCAGCGCTCCTATACTTGCTGCTCCAGGCTATGAAAAAAAGTTCCTGGTGCAGACTGATGCCTCAGACTTTGGCATTTGTGCTGTACTCAGCCAAGTGGGGGAGGAGGGCGATGAGCACCCGGTAGTATATCTAAGCCGCAAACTGCTGCCAGAGAGGTGGCATATACCACCATTGAGAAGGAGTGTCTGGCCATAGTGTGGGCTCTAAAGAAGTTACAGCCTTATTTGTATGGCAGACATTTCACAGTAATTACTGACCACAATACTTTGAGTTGGTAACAGAGGGTGTCGGGGGAAAATGCTAAACTTTTGCGCTGGAGTCTTGCCTTACAGGAGTGGAACTTCACCATCCAGCACAAGAAGGAAAGTGAGCATGGTAATGCTGATGGCCTTTCCCGCCAGGACAGCCCTCAGGACTTACTAACTTCAAGAGCTGGCAGGTCAGCTCAGCCACCGGACGGGGTGGTCAGGGCAGTCCCTGCGTCTTGAGTGGGGGAGGTGTGACGGGGAGGAAAGGGTTAATACCTGATTTGCCATGCATTACTGTTGTTGCCCTGTCCCCGCCATTTTTATTCCCCATGTGCAGGCCATTCCCTGTCTGCGAGGGTAAAAGACAAGATGCCTTGCTTGCCATACCCTCTAACCAACACATGATAGCAGATCTTAAATGTAAGGCAGGATGTATTTTTTTGTAAGTCCAAGCAGGAATTACTTGGACCTCCAGCTGTGATATGGGTGAATGAGCTTTGGTATTTTTATGACCAAGCCTCAAAGGGTTGTAATTATTTTTATGATGGAGCCTCAAAAGGCTCCCACAGATTTAGAGTCCCCCTGTCTAAAAGAGTGTCAATTATGACAAGACCCAGAGGCCCATAATGTATACAATACTGGCATACTGATGCACAGCAGATGTCAGGCTAGTGACGCCTCTAAGTCAGAGACCAGACACAGAGGCCCCAAGAAATGGGTGTAGCCCAGGTATGCTAAGTGGCATGGGCGTCAACCTGACCCATGCGCCCTGCCCACCGGACAGCCCTTTTGACCGGTCTTATGAACTGTGGGTCACTTGGCTATTAGTGTTTTTTTTTGTTCCCACGAGGGGATTGGATCCACATGTTAAAGATAGCTTTGGCCAAGCTATAACTGTGGCTTCCCAGGTATTTCCCAGTGTGATTCTTGAATTTTAATCCATGATGTAAAGATGCAAGACTTTGTTCCAGTACAGCAGCAACCAGTCCAGATATGAAGGGGTTAACAACCACATAACCACAGGACTTTTAAAACCAAGGCTGCATTTCTTGCACGGGCAAGCAAAGGACAATTTCTTTCGTTCCAAGGACAATTTCTTTTATTTCCTTATCCCAGTGAGTGTTGTTTTAAGTGTATTCTGCAGATGTCGTGTGTTTGTCTATTTAGGAAATAAATCACAATTTATTTTGCAACTTGTTCTGTTCAATCAAGTACCCAGAAATATAAATGTGTTGATAAAATTTGGTGTCATCGTGACAGTATGTAGGAGGAACGTACAGAGACCGTAGGAGGGCATTTTGGTAAGTGCTTCTGCAGGGGGCCAAGCTTTATGTATCATGTCTAGTAATTTGTATGGTGCTACTCATATGCTTCTTTAAGCAAGTGTGTCTTAAGGTGAGTCTTAAAGGTGGCTAGAGAAGGTGCTAGTCGGGTATTGAGGGAAAGGGCATTCCAGAGGTGAGGGGCAGTCAGTGAGAGAGGTTTAAGGCGGGAGAGGGCTTTAGATACAAAGGGGGTAGAGAGAAGACATCCTTGAGCAGAACGCAAGAGTCTGGATGGTGCATAGGAAGAAATTAGGGCTGAGATGTTGGGAGGAGCAGAAGAGTGTACAGGCATTCCCCGCATTAATGTACGCAATGGGTCCAGAGCATGTATGTAAAGCGAAAATGTACTTAAAGTGAAGCACTTCATTTTTTCCACTTATCGATGCAAGTACTGTACTGCAATCGTCACATACTTGCATAACTGATGTAAATAACACATTTCTAACAGGCTCTATAGTTTCCCCGCTTGCGCACATAGCCGTGTTAGTCCAGTTGCGATAGTGCAGAATAAATGAGTTCTTCAGTATTAGGTGATACCTTTTTTATTGGACTAACAATTTATGTCATAGGACAAGCTTTCGAGAGTTATCCTCTCTTCTTAAGGTCAAGCAATACTGATATACAAAGGATTCAATGGCTAAAACAGTGTAGAGAGAGGGGAAGAAAAAAAAACAGATATTTACTGTAGATAAGGTAGGGTGTTAAAAGTGTTTGAAGCCAGGGGACAGTGTCAAAGAAAGGTGGGGAGGGGAAGGGATGCTGGGGGGGAGAGAAAATGTGGATAAGAATTGAGGCAAGCAGGATAATTACTGATAGGGTGTGAGAAAACCCATGTCCGCATTAAGTCCTTAGGGTATTTGTCATTTTAATCAACCATCAGCTGTGTGAGGATCCCTTGCCTACCTGCTGTGGGACGGGAGACTGAGACGGAGACAAAGATCACAAGAAGTGTTAAAGTTACATTATGGTACAGCTTGTAACATGGAGTGCTGAGCTGAAGCTGGGAGGTTAATGCCCGTGGAATCATCTGTATCATCTAAGGGAGTGTGGAGTCCTGGTGTAGTTAAAGTACACCGGTGGACTGGGGTTTGGCTGCGTGGTCATTCCCCCCCCCCCCATCCACCCTTCCCCCCACTCCGTAGGGGCAGTACCACTTGTAAGCAATCTTCTAGGAATTGTATCCGGATCGGCATAATTGCGGTCTCCCTGTGGTGAGAGACACAGCCGACGGACATCCTAATATCATCAAGGAAAAAGTGGTTACGGGTGAGATAAACATTGAGCACTGTGCATTTACTTTAACATACCAATGTGTATACTCCTTTGGACTTTACATGTGATCTATTGTCATAGTTATCTCCTACAGCATCTGTCTTCCCTATACAGAGCTAGTCCCCCAACCATATTGTGTGGTAAACACAAGCAAGGACATCCTCCTTTACCTTTAAGCTGTATGTGGGTATTTCATTTTCATGTTTGTAAGCATTATTTAGTAATACACATGTATGTGTTATATATTTATCCTATATAGATTATTCTGCTAGGGGTGTCTATTAATTGTTTTAATGAATTGTCACATTTTATATTCATTTGGACAATCGTGTGTGTCCGTACACACCCATTTTAAGATATGGTGGGTGAAAATGGCAACAAAAAACTTTCACCGTTGGCATATAGCCTATAAAGAATATCACTTGTGAGCACATTCACATGTCTTAGACAGGTCTGCAACCCCGCCTTTCACCATTATCGCCAAGCATACAGTGTTCCCACTGCAGCAAGGGATTCTGGGAAATGACATGCAGCCCTGCTTTTCACCATTATCCCCCAGCATGCAGTGCTCCCACTGCAGCAAGGGATTCTGGGAAATTACATGCAAATGAGCACACAATGTGTCACCTTTTGCCTGGAAAATCCATCATATGGAGCCATTTAAGCAAATGCATCGCCGTTGTATGTGTGTGTGTGTATATATGTATATGTGTGTGTATATATGTATATGTGTGTGTGTATATATGTGTGTGTATGTGTATATTATATATAAGAGAGAGGGGTGTGTGTGTGTAAAGAGGGAGGTGTGTGTGTGTGTTTGTTAAATGTCTCTTTTACGGATTTTTCATAATTACGCCAGCATAACAGACCTCAGTAATTCTGGTTCATCACATAAAAACAAAATATTTATTTTGAAGATAATTACTTACATAAAAATAGTACAAAATGGAAGTTGACGTTCCAAATTAAATATAGAAAAAATCTGTGTGGTGCTCCAAAAACTCAGGCACAAATGCTCGATTAGCTCATAGTATACAAGAAAGTCCTCTGATGTAAAACCCTTATGGTATCATAATTGTAGGCAATACACCTTCAAAATGACTTCACAAACCCACAATTGTTCATATTAGCTGGTAGAGATCCCACTGGCACTGTAGTAGGGAATCGGCACACTCTAGTGTCAGACATATAAGCATCGATGTGCATGAGTAATGAGTGGTGTATGACAATAATGACCAATAACTCACGTTTGATTACAGCCTCCTGATTTGTAAATACCTCCGTCCTGGGTTAAAGGTGTGCCTCCGTTTTGGTCCTGGGGTAAAGGTGTGCCTCCGTTTTGGTCCTGGGGTAGAGGGGTGCCTACGTTTCACAGCAGATAAATGAGTCAGGCAGAGCGCGTACCCATGAAGAAAAAACATCACATTTAATGGAACATTAAAAAAGCAGCATGTTAGGGAAAAACCCACACCGACGCGTTTCCAGCAAGGCTCTTTATCAAGGGGAAGATAAATGTTACTCACTGGGGTGTATAAATACCGGCTTTGCGCGCTACGGTCTCCAATCCCGTCCACTTCCTGGATCGTCAAATGACGCGTATAATGACGTCAGCGCGCAAAGACAGAATACAAAATAACACAACTTTATTGACAAAACATATAGAGAATAGTAACACCCCAGATGATAAATGCTTATTAAAACTGAAAAGTTAAAAAACATGACAAAACATAAATAAAATCGATTGACTTGCATTCAAGCCTATGAGACAATGATAATAAACACTTATACAAGCAATCCCCTGATAGAGTTTTATATCTTTTTATACGAAAAACAGCTCCATGTCTGTCTGAACACAGGGGAAATAGATGATGAATATGCTTGTAATAAACAAGTCTTATTCTCTGTCACATCTGCTCGGGGGCCCTTCCGTAAATACACCACCCTTTCTTGTCTCTGTTGCCCTCTTCCCTCTCACCCCCTCTTCCCTCTCACCCCCCACTCCATCCCACCTCCTCCTCCCTCCCAGGTACCCCCTCCTCACTCCCACCCCTCCTCCCTCCCAGGTACCCCCTCCTCACTCCCACCCCTCCTCCCTCCCAGGTACCCCCTCCTCACTCCCACCCCTCCTCCCTCCCAGGTACCCCCTCCTCCCTCCCAGGTACCCCCTCCTCACTCCCAGGTACCCCCTCCTCACAACGTTTCATTCCCACAGCCTGCCACAAAGAAAGACGGAGAACTTTGTCCGTATCAACCTGAAGAAGAAATCCCATGTGAAAAGTTACGCTCTGAGCGGGAACCGACTGAGGAAGCAGGTGAAGTAAAGAGCGACTGCCGCCTGGTGTATGGGGGAGATCTGCGGGGTAACCCTGTGTGTGCCGCCCTGTAAGAGGACCCCTAAATGTGCCGCTCTGCGGGGTAACACCGTGTGTACCGCCCTGCGGGGGGCCCCCGTGTGTACTGCCCTATGGGGTTCCCCTTGGGAGGCCCTTGTGTGCCATCCTGCGGGGGGCCTTCGTGCGCTGCCTGGTGTATGGGGGAGACCCCTCCTCTATCCCCTCCCCCCCACTCTCCCCCACTACTCTTTCTCTCCCCCCATTCCCCCTCACTCCGCTCTCTCCCCCGCCGCATTCACCCCTCTCCCCCCCAGGTCCGATCTCTCCACCCCTTGGTCTCATAGTCTTGTCGCTCACAGATGTGGAAACAGAAATGGAACAAGAAAGGGGAGCAGTTTGGAGGAGGAGGCGCAAAACACTTCAACCGCAGCGAAGACACCTGCTTCCGCTGCGGGAGCAGTGGGCACTGGGCATCGGACTGTGCGGGCAAAGGTACCTGTGTGTGCGCTGTCGCATGCAGGGCGTGATATTATATGTGTGCGCGCGCAGGGTGTGATATTATCTGTGTGTCGCATGCAGGGTGTGATATTATCTGTGTGTCACATGCAGGGCGTGATATTATCTGTGCGCGCGCGCAGGGTGTGATATTATCTGTGTCACATGCAGGGCGTGATATTATCTGTGTGTGTCGCATGCAGGGTGTGATATTATCTGTGTGTCACATGCAGGGCGTGATATTATCTGTGCGCGCGCGCAGGGTGTGATATTATCTGTGTTTCGCATGCAGGGCGTGATATTATCTGTGTGTGTCGCATGCAGGGTGTGATATTATCTGTGCGCGCGCGCAGGGTGTGATATTATCTGTGTGTCGCATGCAGGGTGTGATATTATCTGTGTGTCGCATGCAGGGTGTGATATTATCTGTGTGTCGCATGCAGGGCGTGATATTATCTGTGTGTCGCATGCAGGGTGTGATATTATCTGTGTCGCATGCAGGGCGTGATATTATCTGTGTGTCGCATGCAGGGTGTGATATTATCTGTGTGTCGCTTGCAGGGCGTGATATTATCTGTGTGTGTCGCATGCAGGGCGTGATATTATCTGTGTGTCGCATGCAGGGTGTGATATTATCTGTGCGCGCGCGCAGGGTGTGATATTATCTGTGTCGCATGCAGGGTGTGATATTATCTGTGTGTCGCATGCAGGGCGTGATATTATCTGTGTGTCGCATGCAGGGCGTGATATTATCTGTGTGCGCGCGCAGGGTGTGATATTATCTGTGTCACATGCAGGGCGTGATATTATCTATGTGTCGCATGCAGGGCGTGATATTATCTATGTGTCGCATGCAGGGTGTGATATTATCTGTGTGTCGCATGCAGGGTGTGATATTATCTGTGTGTCGCATGCAGGGTGTGATATTATCTGTGTGTCGCATGCAGGGCGTGATATTATCTGTGTGCGCGCGCAGGGTGTGATATTATCTGTGTCACATGCAGGGCGTGATATTATCTATGTGTCGCATGCAGGGCGTGATATTATCTATGTGTCGCATGCAGGGCGTGATTATCTGTGTGTCACATGCAGGGCGTGATATTATCTGTGTGTCGC
This sequence comes from Ascaphus truei, assembly GCF_040206685.1. Lineage (NCBI taxonomy): Eukaryota > Metazoa > Chordata > Amphibia > Anura > Ascaphidae > Ascaphus > Ascaphus truei. The sequence goes on from NW_027453821.1 coordinate 254,850, forward strand.
ATGCAGGGCGTGATATCTGTGTCGCATGCAGGGCGTGATATTATCTGTGTCGCATGCAGGGCGTGATATTATCTGTGTGTCGCATGCAGGGCGTGATATTATCTGTGTGTCGCATGCAGGGTGTGATATTATCTGTGTGTCGCATGCAGGGTGTGATATTATCTGTGTCGCATGCAGGGCGTGATATTATCTGTGTGTGTCGCATGCAGGGCGTGATATTATCTGTGTGTGTCGCATGCAGGGTGTGATATTATATGTGTGCGCGCGCAGGGTGTGATATTATCTGTGTGCGCGCGCAGGGTGTGATATTATCTGTGTGCGCGCGCGCAGGGTGTGATATTATCTGTGTCGCATGCAGGGCGTGATATTATCTGTGTGTCGCATGCAGGGTGTGATATTATCTGTGTGTCGCATGCAGGGCGTGATATTATCTGTGTGTCGCATGCAGGGCGTGATATTATCTGTGTGTGCGCGCAGGGTGTGATATTATCTGTGTCGCATGCAGGGTGTGATATTATCTGTGTCGCTTGCAGGGCGTGATATTATCTGTGTGTGTCGCATGCAGGGTGTGATATTATCTGTGTGTCGCATGCAGGGTGTGATATTATCTGTGTGTCGCATGCAGGGTGTGATATTATCTGTGTGTCACATGCAGGGCGTGATATTATCTATGTGTCGCATGCAGGGCGTGATATTATCTATGTGTCGCATGCAGGTCGTGATTATCTGTGTGTCACATGCAGGGCGTGATATTATCTGTGTGTCGCATGCAGGGCGTGATATTATCTATGTGTCACATGCAGGGCGTGATATTATCTATGTGTCGCATGCAGGGCGTGATATTATCTATGTGTCGCATGCAGGGCGTGATTATCTGTGTGTCACATGCAGGGCGTGATATTATCTGTGTGTCGCATGCAGGGCGTGATATCTGTGTCGCATGCAGGGCGTGATATTATCTGTGTCGCATGCAGGGCGTGATATTATCTGTGTGTCGCATGCAGGGCGTGATATTATCTGTGTGTCGCATGCAGGGTGTGATATTATCTGTGTGTCGCATGCAGGGTGTGATATTATCTGTGTGTCGCATGCAGGGCGTGATATTATCTGTGTGTCGCATGCAGGGTGTGATATTATCTGTGTCGCATGCAGGGCGTGATATTATCTGTGTGTCGCATGCAGGGCGTGATATTATCTGTGTGTCGCATGCAGGGTGTGATATTATCTGTGTGTCGCTTGCAGGGCGTGATATTATCTGTGTGTGTCGCATGCAGGGCGTGATATTATCTGTGTGTCGCATGCAGGGTGTGATATTATCTGTGCGCGCGCGCAGGGTGTGATATTATCTGTGTCGCATGCAGGGTGTGATATTATCTGTGTGTCGCATGCAGGGCGTGATATTATCTGTGTGTCGCATGCAGGGCGTGATATTATCTGTGTGCGCGCGCAGGGTGTGATATTATCTGTGTCACATGCAGGGCGTGATATTATCTATGTGTCGCATGCAGGGCGTGATATTATCTATGTGTCGCATGCAGGGTGTGATATTATCTGTGTGTCGCATGCAGGGTGTGATATTATCTGTGTGTCGCATGCAGGGTGTGATATTATCTGTGTGTCGCATGCAGGGCGTGATATTATCTGTGTGCGCGCGCAGGGTGTGATATTATCTGTGTCACATGCAGGGCGTGATATTATCTATGTGTCGCATGCAGGGCGTGATATTATCTATGTGTCGCATGCAGGGCGTGATTATCTGTGTGTCACATGCAGGGCGTGATATTATCTGTGTGTCGCATGCAGGGCGTGATATCTGTGTCGCATGCAGGGTGTGATATTATCTGTGTCGCATGCAGGGCGTGATATTATCTGTGTGTCGCATGCAGGGCGTGATATTATCTGTGTGTCGCATGCAGGGTGTGATATTATCTGTGTGTCGCATGCAGGGTGTGATATTATCTGTGTCGCATGCAGGGCGTGATATTATCTGTGTGTGTCGCATGCAGGGCGTGATATTATCTGTGTGTGTCGCATGCAGGGTGTGATATTATATGTGTGCGCGCGCAGGGTGTGATATTATCTGTGTGCGCGCGCAGGGTGTGATATTATCTGTGTGCGCGCGCGCAGGGTGTGATATTATCTGTGTCGCATGCAGGGCGTGATATTATCTGTGTGTCGCATGCAGGGTGTGATATTATCTGTGTGTCGCATGCAGGGCGTGATATTATCTGTGTGTCGCATGCAGGGCGTGATATTATCTGTGTGTGCGCGCAGGGTGTGATATTATCTGTGTCGCATGCAGGGTGTGATATTATCTGTGTCGCATGCAGGGTGTGATATTATCTGTGTCGCTTGCAGGGCGTGATATTATCTGTGTGTGTCGCATGCAGGGTGTGATATTATCTGTGTGCGCGCGCAGGGTGTGATATTATCTGTGTGTCGCATGCAGGGTGTGATATCTGTGTCGCATGCAGGGCGTGATATTATCTGTGTGCGCGCGCAGGGTGTGATATTATCTGTGTCGCATGCAGGGCGTGATATTATCTGTGTGTCGCATGCAGGGTGTGATATTATCTGTGTCGCATGCAGGGCGTGATATTATCTGTGTGTCGCATGCAGGGCGTGATATTATCTGTGTCGCATGTAGGGCGTGATATCTGTCGCATGCAGGGCGTGATATCTGTGTGTCACATGCAGGGCGTGATATTATCTATGTGTCGCATGCAGGGCGTGATTATCTGTGTGTCACATGCAGGGCGTGATATTATCTGTGTGTCGCATGCAGGGCGTGATATCTGTGTCGCATGCAGGGCGTGATATTATCTGTGTCGCATGCAGGGCGTGATATTATCTATGTGTCGCATGCAGGGCGTGATATTATCTATGTGTCGCATGCAGGGCGTGATATTATCTGTGTGTCACATGCAGGGCGTGATATTATCTGTGTGTCGCATGCAGGGCGTGATATCTGTGTCGCATGCAGGGCGTGATATTATCTGTGTGTCGCATGCAGGGCGTGATATCTGTGTCGCATGCAGGGCGTGATATCTGTGTGTCGCATGCAGGGCGTGATATTATCTGTGTCGCATGCAGGGCGTGATATTATCTGTGTGTCGCATGCAGGGTGTGATATATGTGTGTCGCATGCAGGGCGTGATATTATCTGTGTGTGTCGCATGCAGGGCGTGATATTATCTGTGTGTCGCATGCAGGGTGTGATATTATCTGTGTTTCGCATGCAGGGTGTGATATTATCTGTGTGTCGCATGCAGGGCGTGATATTATCTGTGTCGCATGCAGGGCGTGATATTATCTGTGCCGCATGCAGGGCGTGATATTATCTGTGTGTGTCGCATGCAGGGCGTGATATTATCTGTGTGTCGCATGCAGGGTGTGATATTATCTGTGTGTCGCATGCAGGGTGTGATATTATCTGTGTGTCGCATGCAGGGCGTGATATTATCTGTGTCGCATGCAGGGCGTGATATTATCTGTGTCGCATGCAGGGCGTGATATTATCTGTGTGTGTCGCATGCAGGGCGTGATCTTATCTGTGTGTCGCATGCAGGGCGTGATATTATCTGTGTCACATGCAGGGCGTGATATTATCTGTGTCGCATGCAGGGCGTGATATTATCTGTGTCGCATGCAGGGCGTGATCTTATCTGTGTGTCGCATGCAGGGCGTGATCTTATCTGTGTGTCGCATGCAGGGCGTGATCTTATCTGTGTGTCGCATGCAGGGCGTGATATTATCTGTGTGTGCGCGTGCAGGGTGTGATATTATCTGTGTGTCGCATGCAGGGCGTGATATTATCTGTGTGTCGCATGCAGGGCGTGATCTTATCTGTGTGTCGCATGCAGGGCGTGATATTATCTGTGTGCAGGGTGTGATATCTGTGTGTCTGTGCAGAGTGTGATATTATCTGTGCGCGCGTGTGTCTGTGCAGAGTGTGATATTATCTGTGCGCGCGTGTGTCGGTGCAGGGTGTGACATTATCTGTGTGTGAGTGTGTATGTTGCATGCAGGGTGTGATATTATCTGTGTGTGTGTCTGTGCAAGGTGTGATATTATCTGTGTGTGTGTGCAGGGTGTGATATTATCTGTGTGTGTCGCATGCAGGGAGTGATATTATCTGTGTCGCATGCAGGGTGTGATATTATCTGTGTGTGCGTGTGTAACATGCAGGGTGTGATATTATCTGTGTGTGTCTGTGCAGGGTGTGATATTATCTGTGTGCGTGCGCAGGGTGTGATATTGTGTGTGTGTGTGTGTTTGCAGGGTGTGATAGTATCTGTGTGTGTGTATGTGCAGGGTGTGTGTAAGATCCTAATGATCAGGTCGTCTTTAGGGCAAGCAAAACACACACACACACACACACACACACAATTTCTCCCGGGAGCTTCCTACGGCACGGATATGCTTTTAATCTCAAATATTATGGTAGACGGGCCCGGAGCTGTAAGAATTCAGAGGAGACTATGTTCTTACAACTGACATTTAATACAAAGATTGTAAGCTCTTCGGGGCAGGGATTTCCTTTCCTATTGTCTGATTTTTGCTGCACTTATTGTATTATTATAATTCCCTGTACTGTATTCTTTGTGAAGCGCTGAGTACACTTTTGGCGCTATATAAATAAAGACATACAATACATACAATACAATACAATACAAAGAGAGCAGTTTTTATACACAATGCAAGGACAGAAAAAAACGTTGTCATATGTTACATATATGGATCACACATCTAAATTTACATGTAACCTTTACATATTGCCTTTTCTGTAAACCTTAAAACATTTACTGCTGAGTAACAGCTATTTAGTGCGGTCATATAAGGCTTTGGTTGGTCGTGCTTCTTGGGCAGGTGACATGTTGAGCCAGCTGATCTAAACGTAACGGAGGCTAAAATGTGTAACTATTTAAGTCTCTGAGTAGAATGAAGCTGACATACATCGCCTTAACCGTTTCAGGTCCTGAAGGGAACAAAACTTGACAGATACAATTTTTAACCTTACATCCCCTCCTTATTGTTCTGGAGGAACAACCCAATCGACCAGTCCCACTTATTCTTCTGCGTACCACTCAGGAGAGGAAAAACTCCAAGGGAGAAACCTCGCAGAAACCTCTCTCTTTTAGGTATCTCGTTTGATAATCAGAGATGAATATATGGGTGGTTGACGAGTACCCAGAGTATTGGTATTTCTCGCTCTCTTTGTGGGAGACATTTACGTAACTGTAGAGCTAGAAGTAGAAACAGCTTTCTTTGGCAAAAATAGAGCTGATTACACTTTTAGCCATCTAGATTAATACATACACACAGAGTAATAAACCTGCGATTATCCTAATTCCGTAAAGAATTTAATTCCCAATACACCTAGCCAATTTCCAAGGCAAAAGATCCAATCGAACCCTTTTGATTCCTCTTGCATTCTAGATTGAATTTCTGCTAGAGTATCCATATCAAGGTGTATGCTTTTTGATTGGGTGTCAATATAAGCACAGCATTCTTTACCCACTAATTTACAAACCCCTCCTTGTGCTGCCATCAGATAACATAATGCCATACAATTTAGCAAAACTACTGTTCTTATCTATTGCTATTTGCTACTGAGCCTTAAAAATAGCGTCTTTTAGTATCGTGAAAAACGGCATCTATATTGACAACTAAAAAATCTCATTTTGCATATAAATCATACATTCCTAAAAGGGTATTAGACCTCCCGCTACTCTCTTAACTGAGCTATTTTAATAATTAATGCCTTTCAATTTCGTATTCTTTGCTTAGGTAGGGTGAACATTATTTAAATTCTATTTCTGAGCATAAGTAGGGGTTGGTGTGGGTTAATATTTCCTAGGAGCGACTGCACAACACATACATCTTACATACTACATTTACTCAGAGTATTGGAACAGACAAAATGGCTGCCATAGTCAAAATGGCTGACTTGTGATCCTTTCCTTGTGGTTGACACACGCCCTTGGGTGATCTCCCCACCTTCCTCATATCCAATCTTCTCAGCCCCCTCTTATCCTTTAGAGACAGTCTTTTTAAAGAACAGTTAACCATATCATAGTCCTGCCGGACCAAAAAAATAGTCCCGTAGTGCATAACTTGATTCCTTTCTGGCCATTGTATTGGCCCAGTTGATTTCTTTTTTTCGGTCTCTTCTTCTGGGGGACTGCTGACATCTTCATCACCAAAAAGAGACATAGCATCGGTGGGGGGGTGTTGCAACGCACTTCTGGACCAAAGTTTTGCTGTTCATAACACAGAGAGTAATGAGTAGGACAGACACACATACAAAAACATCCACTAGCTTCGCTCCCAGCGAAATAATCTAACCACCAAGTCCCAACAAATCCCAACCCTCATCTCTACCTTCAAACACTGGAACCACTTTCCCAAATAACATAACCTGGTCTAGTTGCAGGATAATACTGTATCTATCCTATCACAGAGTCAATAATTTCCCTAGGGTAAACTCATATTTCTACTCCCTTCATAACCAATTTCTTATATATATAGTTCTACAAATATCTTATAGCATCTTGTCTTTTTCCAAGGGGTTAAATATAACTCCCGTGTTCCTGGGGTGCAACTTATTGGGTATGGATAGTACATTGGGATATATTGCACATACTGTAAGATGTGGGCTTTGTTTACCAGGATTCCATTATATAAAACAATATTCTTGTTACTACCCTATCGTCTTCATGTGAACACCACTTATATAAACCTAATAGAATAAACATTGTAATTAAAATAATAAAACCTGGAAAAAAAAGGTTATTAAAAAGTTCAAAGTTCATATGTTCAGGTCCGAATTTTCTTCCTATGACCTTTCTCCTTCTTTGGTTAGTGCCGGGTTTTCTTATGAACCAAAACACCAACTGAAAATGGCTGTGTCTTTAGGCCTTCCCTCCTGTGTTGCGGTTTAATTTGAAGCGACTGTGGGTGCACTTGTGTAACATGGATCCAGGAAAAATACTCTGACTGGGTAGAATCTGGAATGGGCCTCTCCACTTTAGATGAAAAGCGCTTTTGCGTCACCTTTATCTTCATCTAATTGGAAGGACTGCACCTGGACATGAGACACTCAGACAATTGCATTAGTTTCACACAATAGATGCTGATTAAAATCGTCTGTTTAGCGCATAATCATACAACATTAAATCTACAAGGTACCTGGGGTGACCATTGGTCTTCCCATGAGAATTTTTTTTTTCTGATTGTCACATTAGGCCAGGCCAAATACACCTTTATATTTAAGGGATCAATCACAAGGCAAAACAGGCAGATGAACAAACTACGGTTTATTCGGATGAGACCTCGAAAACACACAAACACAAGAAACAGAGACTATACTTTGGGGGACCTTATACTTATTAGGGAAATAACTTGGGGAGATTTGGGCTCGAAATCCTGGAGTCTGGGGGGCACAGGGAGGCCCTGGTGTAATTCACACTGCGTTCCGTCAAATCATGCCTGCTTGCCGGGGAAAATTAAATGACTACCAGCACTTTGGCCCCCCAACTACTGCAACCAAAATAATTATATTTCCACCCAAATATCCCCCTAAAACTGACGCACAAGAAATTTTACAGTTCCGCTAAGGGAATATGAGATAGGAAATAACAGGGTCAGTTCACTTTCAGGCCATCCATATCTGAGCTGGGGCATTGGAATGCTTCTTCACATGTAATTCACATGTAATTCACCAACCTGGGTTTAAATCACAGGACAAACACAATGCATTGCAGGTTTAAAACACACAAAACCAACATGTAGACACAAGAGCTTGCACTCCACCATTTGCACCTATCATGTGGGGTTCTAAAACCTTCTCTTCTCTAAGACACCAGCTAAGAATACCTTGGTGGCAGACAAGACAGGCCAAAATACCCCCCCCTCCCCTTTCCCTCATGTGCCAGGAGACTCTGCTCTGCAGCTATTTCTCATAAAGGGGCCACCCATACAAGGCAATCCACTTATAAGCTCGCACAGGCAGCTGCAGGCCCATGAGGCAAAGGGAATACACAGATAACGCATTAACTAGCCCACTGGGCTTACACAGTTAACCCTACATATACAATTCCTAGCTTATACCCATATAGGGGTATAAAAGGGCAAAATTACAGGCAACATAGTAAGGTACAATATTATACCCAAGAGCTGACACTCTCAGCCCTTGCCATATGGTTTCAGGGACAGCCAGCAATAATAACAGCAATCACACCCTCCTTTTGTTCACTTTTATTACATGTGAACAATATCACATAAAGGATAACAGCATTTAAAGCATAACCTTAATGGAATTGCTTGATGTATAGCAAAACTAACCTGAAACATTTGGGTATAAAATTTACATTAAAAATCTCAAAAGAACCCTACTGAATATAAATATACTCTGCTATAGTCTTCTGACAGAAACTTTTAGAACACAAAATAGCATCTGATTTGCTGAAAGAACAACCTGTAACATAAAAACTTATAGACACAGATTTAAAGGTGGGACACATTTGAAAGAAAAAGATGATTAAAAAATGATAAAATATTAAATATTTGATCAACTTTGCAGAAAAATAATTCCACATAGAACCCTCTAGTATACTGGCAGACCTGGCTAGGGTCCGTTTTCCTTGTCTGTTGCTTTACTGCTATTTCGAGGTCTGCACACTTATACATGGCTCAGCACTAGAGTATTTTGTGCTGATTACATTGGACTAGTGGTTACTTTATCCACTTCACTATTCCCACTGCAAGACACTACAGTAGTTTAGTGATTCTATGCAGTTCATCAGTGATCCAGAACATTACATTATGTTCATACTATAGGATCTGAGCGTTTAATTATTTGTTTTAATCCCCATTATTTTACACAGATATTAAAGATTTAATCTTTCCTCTGTTCATTTGAACTCTCCATTAGTCCATTTACAACTGTTTCCATTTCAAGCTTCCGGCCAAAACCTTGTAACAGAAAAAAAAATGGTTAATTACTGGTTACTGCAATACAATTTGGGACAGCTTGAAATATGCAGCTCCTCACACAGCCTGATAATGTTACTGGTATTCAAAAATTAAAACTGGATCTTTGTTAAACAGAAAATTATAGGCTTAACATATACTTTAGACTGTTTTAGTTACTGGTTATACACAAAAACAGCACAGAGTGCAGACACAAAACAAACAGAATTTTACGCTTCTTTCACACATTCAACCAGTTTTTACAAAAATAAGACACATATTTTCTAACCTATTCTAATAAATGGGAAAACAAAACAGTTTGATCCTGCAGACTAAATGAATAAAGATATCCTTTTTTTTCTTCATATCATAATTAACTTTTTTAAACTAATTTTAAAATGCTGAGCTTCTAGTTAGCTTTGTGTCTAGAATATATTTTGCCTGTTATTTCTATATAACATATTCACCTGATTTTATCTGTGGAGATTTAGAGGAAAAGAATTGTAATTCTGGTTAAGGAAATAAATCGCCTGGCCAGTACGATAAACATCCTTATTATTCCAGTGACTGGACTGTTTACAAAAATAATTCATCCTTTATTCTTTTTCTCCACAGATACCCAAAACTTTCCCCTTTCCAGTGTTAATTAGTTTATATTATAATGGGGGTGTACACCTTTTAAAAATTAGATTTCAACCTGAGCAATTAATTATATTCTTATTTTAGAAGCATTTGCAAGTCTCTGAATAGTAATTTTGTATACATACAATAAACCGGTATTCTTATTATTCAATGCAAATAACACTTTCATATGGATAGAATTCACTCAGATTCTTACAAGCACACACACAGGGATTACTCAATCAATCAACCTTTTTTTTTTTTACCATATCCATACTTAAAAATAAAACATTCTGAGGGAAAAAGAAACCTATACCTGTTATACTCTTGTTTTCCACTTTCAATTCAGACGGGAAAATATTATTAATTTCAACTTAATATATACTCATACTCAATGTTGCACAAATAATTTGGGTTTGCATGTTTCGTTTTTCCTAAGAGCCCTGCTGCCATTCACGATTTTGGTACATTCCTATGCCTGTGTAAAAATAGCTGGAGGAAAAAAGGTGGGGGCTACTTGCAGCTGCTTATACATGCAGGCAAGTGAGAGAGACAGCTGATTTTGACATATTTGGATACAAACCCTTTATTTTCCTTATTAATATAATTTAGAGTTATCTTATTTCCCCAACATTCTCCGTTTGTTCAACACAACTTCTTACCTAACTTGATGAGGACAGATTGTCAAAAGAAAAATCCCAGCTTTGTTGCTGTGCCTGAGTGTTAATTGAGGGACAGGTCTAGAGGCTGTTCAGTCAGGTTCTTAGTGAAGTCGTAAAAACTTCTTAGTTGAAGATTGCCTCAGTGCCTGTGACCCAGAAAGGGTTAAGGGGCTCAGGGGTTTTTTGAATGGAGACACTGGGGTAAATGGGGACAACATATGGAGGTAATTGTCCCGATATATGGGCAAGAGATAGAAATACATTTTTTTTTTAAATGGTAAAAAAAATTAAGTTGGCAACATTTTCCATCCATAAGGGTAATTTTAGCTCATACTACAGTACATTCCTTCATATACTTATAATCCCATAAACAACTTATAAAGGAATTTTATCTTAACAACATACAATAAGGTTAGTCTTATCATTCTTAATATAATCTTAACCTAAACAATTATTAGCTTATCCTAAATTACCATCATATTTGAGACACCATATACCGGTCCGTCCGTTTTACTTAAACAACTCATTGTTATATAGATCAGGGACTTAAACCCTCGATTCTTAATTAAACAATAGGGACTTTAACCCTTTGTTATATAAATCAGGGACTTTAACCCTCGATTAAACAATAGGGACTTTAAACCTTTGTTAAATAAATCAGGGACTTTAACCCTCGATTAAACAATAGGGACTTTAACCCTTTGTTAAATAAATCAGGGACTTTAACCCTTGATTAAATAATAGGGACTTTAACCCTTTGTTAAATAAATCAGGGACTTTAACACTCGATTAAACAATAGGGACTTTAACCCTTTGTTAAATAAATCAGGGACTTTAACCCTCGATTAAACAATAGGGACTTTAACCCTTTGTTAAATAAATCAGGGACTTTAACCCTCAATTAAACAATAGGGACTTTAACCCTTTGTTATATAAATCAGGGACTTTAACCCTCGATTCTTTTGCCCTATTACATTTAGGTTACTTAGTTTCGCAGAGGAAAAGGTGAGAAACAAATAAAAAGAATCTTTACTCGCCCCTTTTCCTGTGCAAAATCTCACTTCTGGCAACAGCTGTAAGATCCTAATGATCAGGTCGTCTTTAGGGCAAGCAAAACACACACACATACACACAATTTCTCCCGGGAGCTTCCTACGGCACGGATATGCTTTTAGTCTCAAATATTATGGTAGACAGGCCCGGAGCTATAAGAATTCAGAGGAGACTATGGCTGAGTTCTTACAACTGACATTTAATACAAAGAGAGCAGTTTTTATACACAATGCAAGGACAGAAAAAAACGTTGTCATATGTTACATATATGGATCACACATCTAAATTTACATGTAACCTTTACATATTGCCTTTTCTGTAAACCTTAAAACATTTACTGCTGAGTAACAGCTATTTAGTGCGGTCATATAAGGCTTTGGTTGGTCGTGCTTCTTGGGCAGGTGACATGTTGAGCCAGCTGATCTAAACGTAACGGAGGCTAAAATGTGTAACTATTTAAGTCTCTGAGTAGAATGAAGCTGACATACATCGCCTTAACCGTTTCAGGTCCTGAAGGGAACAAAACTTGACAGATACAATTTTTAACCTTACAGTGTGATAGTATCTGTGTGTGTGTGCACGCAGGGTGTGATATTCTGTGTGCGCGCGCAGGGTGTGATATTCTGTGTGTGCACGCAGGGTGTGATATTCTGTGTGCGTGCGCGCAGGGTGTGATATTCTGTGTGCGCGCGCAGGGTGTGATATTCTGTGTGTGCGCGCAGGGTGTGATATTCTGTGTGTGCGCGCAGGGTGTGATATTCTGTGTGCGCGCGCAGGGTGTGATATTCTATGTGCGCGCGCAGGGTGTGATATTCTGTGCGCGCGCGCAGGGTGTGATATTCTGTGTGTGCTGTGTCCCATGCAGGGTGTGATAGTATCTGTGTGTGTATGCACAGGGTGTGATAGTGTGTGTGTGTGTGTGTGTGTGTGTGTGTGTGTGTGTGTGTGTGTGCAGGGGGTGATAGTATCTGTGTGTGTGTGTGTGTGTGTGTGTGTGTGCAGGGGGTGATAGTATCTGTGTGTAGGTCTGGTTCTCCTAGCTTGTTCCTGTATTGAGGATACACTGTATACTCTTGTGTATTACACGGGTTGTGTTCTGGGTGGCATGTGACGTGTGCTTTGTATGTACAGCTCCCGCGCTCTCTGTGCAGCCGGACCCGGAAACTGAAGAGGAGGAGGTGATCTTACCCACACTAGAAGACGTGGCCAGATTGACAAACACACAACTCAGGCACTCTACTGGTGAGTGACACACGCGGGCGCACACACACACACACACACACACACAAACACACAGGCCAGGAGCTCCAAATGCAAAAACTGAACGTCTCGGCCCAAACAAAAGCCTAAACAGTGACTAACTCATATATACCCCGCACCTCACCCAGTGACTAACTCATATATACCCCGCACCTCACCCAGTGACTAACTCATATATACCCCGCACCTCACCCAGTGACTAACTCATATATACCCCGCACCTCACCCAGTGACCAACTCATATATACCCCGCACCTCACCCAGTGACTAACTCATATATACCCCGCACCTCCCCCAGTGACTAACTCATATATACCCCGCACCTCATCCAGTGACTAACTCATATATACCCCGCACCTCACCCAGTGACTAACTCATATATACCCCGCACCTCACCCAGTGACTAACTCATATATACCCCGCACCTCACCCAGTGACTAACTCATATATACCCCGCACCTCACCCAGTGACTAACTCATATATACCCCGCACCTCACCCAGTGACTAACTCATATATACCCCGCACCTCCCCCAGTGACCAACTCATATATACCCCGCACCTCCCCCAGTGACTAACTCATATATACCCCGCACCTCACCCAGTGACCAACTCATATATACCCCGCACCTCACCCAGTGACCAACTCATATATACCCCGCACCTCACCCAGTGACTAACTCATATATACCCCGCACCTCACCCAGTGACTAACTCATATATACCCCGCACCTCTCCCAGTGACTAACTCATATATACCCCGCACCTCACCCAGTGACTAACTCATATATACCCCGCACCTCACCCAGTGACTAACTCATATATACCCCGCACCTCACCCAGTGACCAACTCATATATACCCCGCACCTCACCCAGTGACTAACTCATATATACCCCGCACCTCTCCCAGTGACTAACTCATATATACCCCGCACCTCACCCAGTGACTAACTCATATATACCCCGCACCTCACCCAGTGACTAACTCATATATACCCCGCACCTCTCCCAGTGACTAACTCATATATACCCCGCACCTCACCCAGTGACTAACTCATATATACCCCGCACCTCACCCAGTGACTAACTCATATATACCCCGCACCTCATCCAGTGACTAACTCATATATACCCCGCACCTCACCCAGTGACTAACTCATATATACCCCGCACCTCACCCAGTGACTAACTCATATATACCCCGCACCTCACCCAGTGACCAACTCATATATACCCCGCACCTCACCCAGTGACTAACTCATATATACCCCGCACCTCACCCAGTGACTAACTCATATATACCCCGCACCTCACCCAGTGACTAACTCATATATACCCCGCACCTCACCCAGTGACCAACTCATATATACCCCGCACCTCACCCAGTGACCAACTCATATATACCCCGCACCTCACCCAGTGACCAACTCATATATACCCCGCACCTCACCCAGTGACTAACTCATATATACCCCGCACCTCTCCCAGTGACTAACTCATATATACCCCGCACCTCACCCAGTGACTAACTCATATATACCCCGCACCTCACCCAGTGACCAACTCATATATACCCCGCACCTCACCCAGTGACTAACTCATATATACCCCGCACCTCACCCAGTGACCAACTCATATATACCCCGCACCTCACCCAGTGACCAACTCATATATACCCCGCACCTCACCCAGTGACTAACTCATATATACCCCGCACCTCACCCAGTGACTAACTCATATATACCCCGCACCTCACCCAGTGACTAACTCATATATACCCCGCACCTCCCCCAGTGACCAACTCATATATACCCCGCACCTCACCCAGTGACTAACTCATATATACCCCGCACCTCACCCAGTGACCAACTCATATATACCCCGCACCTCACCCAGTGACTAACTCATATATACCCCGCACCTCATCCAGTGACTAACTCATATATACCCCGCACCTCCCCCAGTGACTAACTCATATATACCCCGCACCTCACCCAGTGACTAACTCATATATACCCCGCACCTCTCCCAGTGACCAACTCATATATACCCCGCACCTCACCCAGTGACCAACTCATATATACCCCGCACCTCACCCAGTGACCAACTCATATATACCCCGCACCTCACCCAGTGACTAACTCATATATACCCCGCACCTCACCCAGTGACCAACTCATATATACCCCGCACCTCCCCCAGTGACCAACTCATATATACCCCGCACCTCACCCAGTGACCAACTCATATATACCCCGCACCTCTCCCAGTGACTAACTCATATATACCCCGCACCTCCCCCAGTGACTAACTCATATATACCCCGCACCTCTCCCAGTGACTAACTCATATATACCCCGCACCTCACCCAGTGACTAACTCATATATACCCCGCACCTCCCCCAGTGACTAACTCATATATACCCCGCACCTCACCCAGTGACTAACTCATATATACCCCGCACCTCCCCCAGTGACTAACTCATATATACCCCGCACCTCCCCCAGTGACTAACTCATATATACCCCGCACCTCACCCAGTGACCAACTCATATATACCCCGCACCTCACCCAGTGACCAACTCATATATACCCCGCACCTCCCCCAGTGACTAACTCATATATACCCCGCACCTCTCCCAGTGACTAACTCATATATACCCCGCACCTCCCCCAGTGACTAACTCATATATACCCCGCACCTCACCCAGTGACTAACTCATATATACCCCGCACCTCCCCCAGTGACTAACTCATATATACCCCGCACCTCACCCAGTGACTAACTCATATATACCCCGCACCTCACCCAGTGACCAACTCATATATACCCCGCACCTCTCCCAGTGACTAACTCATATATACCCCGCACCTCACCCAGTGACTAACTCATATATACCCCGCACCTCCCCCAGTGACTAACTCATATATACCCCGCACCTCACCCAGTGACTAACTCATATATACCCCGCACCTCCCCCAGTGACTAACTCATATATACCCCGCACCTCCCCCAGTGACTAACTCATATATACCCCGCACCTCACCCAGTGACTAACTCATATATACCCCGCACCTCATCCAGTGACCAACTCATATATACCCCGCACCTCACCCAGTGACTAACTCATATATACCCCGCACCTCTCCCAGTGACTAACTCATATATACCCCGCACCTCACCCAGTGACTAACTCATATATACCCCGCACCTCACCCAGTGACTAACTCATATATACCCCGCACCTCACCCAGTGACTAACTCATATATACCCCGCACCTCACCCAGTGACTAACTCATATATACCCCGCACCTCACCCAGTGACTAACTCATATATACCCCGCACCTCACCCAGTGACTAACTCATATATACCCCGCACCTCCCCAGTGACTAACTCATATATACCCCGCACCTCACCCAGTGACTAACTCATATATACCCCGCACCTCATCCAGTGACCAACTCATATATACCCCGCACCTCACCCAGTGACTAACTCATATATACCCCGCACCTCCCCCAGTGACTAACTCATATATACCCCGCACCTCTCCCAGTGACTAACTCATATATACCCCGCACCTCACCCAGTGACTAACTCATATATACCCGCACCTCTCCCAGTGACTAACTCATATATACCCCGCACCTCACCCAGTGACCAACTCATATATACCCCGCACCTCACCCAGTGACTAACTCATATATACCCCGCACCTCACCCAGTGACTAACTCATATATACCCCGCACCTCACCCAGTGACTAACTCATATATACCCCGCACCTCACCCAGTGACTAACTCATATATACCCCGCACCTCACCCAGTGACCAACTCATATATACCCCGCACCTCTCCCAGTGACTAACTCATATATACCCCGCACCTCTCCCAGTGACTAACTCATATATACCCCGCACCTCACCCAGTGACTAACTCATATATACCCCGCACCTCTCCCAGTGACTAACTCATATATACCCCGCACCTCTCCCAGTGACTAACTCATATATACCCCGCACCTCACCCAGTGACTAACTCATATATACCCCGCACCTCACCCAGTGACTAACTCATATATACCCCGCACCTCACCCAGTGACTAACTCATATATACCCCGCACCTCACCCAGTGACCAACTCATATATACCCCGCACCTCACCCAGTGACTAACTCATATATACCCCGCACCTCACCCAGTGACTAACTCATATATACCCCGCACCTCACCCAGTGACTAACTCATATATACCCCGCACCTCCCCCAGTGACTAACTCATATATACCCCGCACCTCACCCAGTGACTAACTCATATATACCCCGCACCTCCCCAGTGACTAACTCATATATACCCCGCACCTCACCCAGTGACTAACTCATATATACCCCGCACCTCACCCAGTGACCAACTCATATATACCCCGCACCTCACCCAGTGACTAACTCATATATACCCCGCACCTCACCCAGTGACTAACTCATATATACCCCGCACCTCACCCAGTGACTAACTCATATATACCCCGCACCTCACCCAGTGACTAACTCATATATACCCCGCACCTCACCCAGTGACCAACTCATATATACCCCGCACCTCTCCCAGTGACTAACTCATATATACCCCGCACCTCTCCCAGTGACTAACTCATATATACCCCGCACCTCACCCAGTGACTAACTCATATATACCCCGCACCTCTCCCAGTGACTAACTCATATATACCCCGCACCTCTCCCAGTGACTAACTCATATATACCCCGCACCTCACCCAGTGACTAACTCATATATACCCCGCACCTCACCCAGTGACTAACTCATATATACCCCGCACCTCACCCAGTGACTAACTCATATATACCCCGCACCTCACCCAGTGACTAACTCATATATACCCCGCACCTCACCCAGTGACTAACTCATATATACCCCGCACCTCACCCAGTGACTAACTCATATATACCCCGCACCTCCCCCAGTGACTAACTCATATATACCCCGCACCTCCCCCAGTGACTAACTCATATATACCCCGCACCTCCCCCAGTGACTAACTCATATATACCCCGCACCTCACCAGTGACTAACTCATATATACCCCGCACCTCACCCAGTGACCAACTCATATATACCCGCACCTCACCCAGTGACTAACTCATATATACCCCGCACCTCACCCAGTGACTAACTCATATATACCCCGCACCTCACCCAGTGACTAACTCATATATATACCCCGCACCTCACCCAGTGACTAACTCATATATACCCCGCACCTCACCCAGTGACTAACTCATATATACCCCGCACCTCACCCAGTGACCAACTCATATATACCCCGCACCTCACCCAGTGACCAACTCATATATACCCCGCACCTCATCCAGTGACTAACTCATATATACCCCGCACCTCACCCAGTGACTAACTCATATATACCCCGCACCTCACCCAGTGACTAACTCATATATACCCCGCACCTCACCCAGTGACTAACTCATATATACCCCGCACCTCACCCAGTGACCAACTCATATATACCCCGCACCTCTCCCAGTGACTAACTCATATATACCCCGCACCTCTCCCAGTGACTAACTCATATATACCCCGCACCTCACCCAGTGACTAACTCATATATACCCCGCACCTCACCCAGTGACTAACTCATATATACCCCGCACCTCACCCAGTGACTAACTCATATATACCCCGCACCTCACCCAGTGACTAACTCATATATACCCCGCACCTCACCCAGTGACTAACTCATATATACCCCGCACCTCACCCAGTGACTAACTCATATATACCCCGCACCTCACCCAGTGACCAACTCATATATACCCCGCACCTCACCCAGTGACTAACTCATATATACCCCGCACCTCACCCAGTGACCAACTCATATATACTCCGCACCTCATCCAGTGACTAACTCATATATACCCCGCACCTCACCCAGTGACTAACTCATATATACCCCGCACCTCCCCCAGTGACTAACTCATATATACCCCGCACCTCATCCAGTGACTAACTCATATATACCCCGCACCTCCCCCAGTGACTAACTCATATATACCCCGCACCTCACCCAGTGACTAACTCATATATACCCCGCACCTCACCCAGTGACCAACTCATATATACCCCGCACCTCCCCCAGTGACTAACTCATATATACCCCGCACCTCTCCCAGTGACTAACTCATATATACCCCGCACCTCTCCCAGTGACTAACTCATATATACCCCGCACCTCACCCAGTGACTAACTCATATATACCCCGCACCTCACCCAGTGACCAACTCATATATACCCCGCACCTCCCCCAGTGACTAACTCATATATACCCCGCACCTCTCCCAGTGACTAACTCATATATACCCCGCACCTCACCCAGTGACTAACTCATATATACCCCGCACCTCACCCAGTGACTAACTCATATATACCCGCACCTCACCCAGTGACTAACTCATATATACCCCGCACCTCACCCAGTGACCAACTCATATATATACCCCGCACCTCACCCAGTGACTAACTCATATATACCCCGCACCTCACCCAGTGACTAACTCATATATACCCCGCACCTCACCCAGTGACTAACTCATATATACCCCGCACCTCACCCAGTGACTAACTCATATATACCCCGCACCTCACCCAGTGACTAACTCATATATACCCCGCACCTCACCCAGTGACTAACTCATATATACCCCGCACCTCACCCAGTGACTAACTCATATATACCCCGCACCTCACCCAGTGACTAACTCATATATACCCCGCACCTCACCCAGTGACTAACTCATATATACCCCGCACCTCACCCAGTGACTAACTCATATATACCCCGCACCTCTCCCAGTGACTAACTCATATATACCCCGCACCTCACCCAGTGACTAACTCATATATACCCCGCACCTCACCCAGTGACTAACTCATATATACCCCGCACCTCACCCAGTGACTAACTCATATATACCCCGCACCTCACCCAGTGACTAACTCATATATACCCCGCACCTCACCCAGTGACTAACTCATATATACCCCGCACCTCACCCAGTGACTAACTCATATATACCCCGCACCTCACCCAGTGACTAACTCATATATACCCCGCACCTCTCCCAGTGACTAACTCATATATACCCCGCACCTCCCCCAGTGACTAACTCATATATACCCCGCACCTCCCCCAGTGACTAACTCATATATACCCCGCACCTCACCCAGTGACT